>NC_138372.1:7959172-7985740 GCF_054177405.1 Leptonychotes weddellii
GGGGGGGGGGTCCAGGCCGCTCGGCTGACGGTGGCCTTGCTGTGTGGGCAGGCACCTGCTGTGACCTGCGAGAGCATCTCTGCACGCCCCACAACCGCGGCTTCAACAACAAATGCTTTGATGACTGCATGTGTGTGGAAGGTGAGCCCCACTCTCTCGGGGAGGGGGGTGCCCCTGTGCTCCCAGGGCCACTAAACCCCTTCTTCTCCAAGCTGGTTCTGCGCGGAATGGGGGCCAAGGCTTCCCTGCGGAGGGTGGAGGGAGGGCCCAGGGGCCTGTGGCGGAGGAGAGGGCGGCGGGATCCCTCGCGAGCTGAAGACCTGAGCAAGAACAGCTTTGCTCCGTGCCTTCCCAGTCTGTGAACTCATGCAGTCTCGATTCCTGGCATCGTTTCTCAGATTTGCTTTTCTCACCTCTTGAAATACAAGCTGGCATGATCTCCTAGGATCTGGAGGTGGGAGAAGGGAGGAGAGGAGCACATCTCTTTATATAAGATCAAATCTGAGAAGGCTGGTACACCAGAATTCTACCCCAGGGGAGGCATTCCAAGTGTGAGAATGAGGGGATGGGGGGGTGGATTTCCCAGCCCTGTTCCAGGGGGGATGCACTTGGCCAGCTATGTCCTTAGCTCTTCTGAGCTCCCAGCTGCAGCGGGCGTGCCCTCCTGCCCAGGTGTGCCCCGGCGGGCGTGCCAGGCTCTGTGCCGAGCACTTCACTCCTGTTATGATCATCCTCACAACCATCCCACGAAAGGAGCTCTTACCATCACCATTTCACACCTGAGCGAACTGAGGCACAGAGAAGTTAAGCGACTTGCCCATAGTCACACAGCTAGAAAAGTGGGGGAATATTTTTAATTTTATATTCTGAAAAACTTCAAATACTCGTGTTTGCAATAATGAACCCCCATGTCCCATCACTCAGCTTCAATACTTACCAGCTCACTGCCAGTCTCTGCTGTCTCTCCCCCACTCAGTTCCCCATTCCAGTATGATTTTGAAGCAACTCTGGGGAGTTTACAGATCGTTGATCTGTGAATATTTCAGTATATAGCTCTCTTTTTTAAAAAAAAGATTTTATTTATTTGACAGAGAGAGACAGCAACAGAGGGAACACAAGCAGGGGGAGCGGGAGAGGGAGAAGCAGGCTTCCCGCTGAGCAGGGAGCCCGATGCGGGGCTCGATCCCAGGACCCTGGGATCACGACCTGAGCCGAAGGCAGACGCTTAACGACTGAGCCACCCAGGCGCCCCTCAGTATATATCTCTAAAAGATAAGTACTCTTCGAAAAATAAAATACCGGGGCACCTGGGTGGCTCAGTCGGTTGAGCATCCGACTCTTGGTTTCGGCTCAGGTCATGATCTCAGGGTTGTGGGATCGAGCCCCGTGTCGGACTCTGTACTGAGTGTGGAGTCTGCTTGGGATTCTCTCTCTCCCTCTCTCTCTGCCCCTCACCCCTTGCTTGCGCGCACACACACACTCTCTCTAAGGAAAACAAAAAAACAAACAAACATGAACAATAATTACTCAATATCATTCGGTAGCTAATTGGTTGTTCACATGCCCTGAGTTGGAGAATTTGGTCTTGGTCCTTCTATTAACCATCCTTAGATACGAGCCCTATTTTTGCTCATATGAGCCTCAAAAATTATCTGCTGTGCAAGCAATAAAGCTACTTGGGTCTAGTCAATCAAGAAATATTTATTGAGTGCTCACGACGTGTCCAGTACCATTCTGGAGACTTGAGATTAGATTCAGCCGCGAAGAGAACAGGCAAACTGCCCCTCTGGATTCCATTCTAGTGAGATGTGCAGATAGTAAGCAAATCCAGAGATGAGATGTCTTTAGAAAGAAATAAGGGCTGTAACAAAAATCAGGGTGGTGTGATGAGGAGTCAGAGTTGTTTTCGAAAGGACAGACAGGAGGGGACAGCAGAACCGGCCAGCTGAGGATGGGGGTGCGGGGAGGGAGAGCCCCAGGCATGAAGCAGGGCAGAAGCCAGGACCTCGGGCAGGAAGAGGGCTGGCGTGTTTGAGTGGGCCTGCACACGGTGGCCAACAGAGAAGGTGGTCCCAGGGCCAGGTGGGAGAAGCTGGTGGGGAGGATCACACAGGATCTTTTGATTTATAATTGGAAGTCACAGGCAGGTTTTAAGCTGGAGAATGACATGGTCTGGCTGCAGGACTCTGGGGGGCAGGAGTGGAGACAGAGAGGTGAGGGGATGAAGGCAGGCAGGGGTGGGAGGGGCAGGAGATGCTGGGAAACTTATCTTCTGTTACCTGCGTGCAGGGTTGGGGACCCATTTCACAGAGCAGGAGACTGAGGTGTGGAGCGGGCCAGAGGGCACTCTAGTCCACAGAGTCCAGAACAGTGCTGAGGCCCAATCATAGTCCTTGGCCTCCAGGTCCAACCCAGGCGCCTAGGCGAGGGGGATGTGGCCCTACTGAGTCCAGGAATCCTTCCTTCTTTCCTCCCCTGGACCTGGGAGGGGGCAGCTTTGCAGGCATCCAAAAGATGTATCTGCATCCAAAGCCCTATCTGCTCATTTCCTCTGATCCGTCTGGCACTGGTCAGTCCTGGAGGAAACTCTTGCTTCCTCCCTGGAGACTCAGGCTTCAGAAAAAAAAGAAGAATGGAAATGACAGCTTGGGCAGCTCATTAAAGCTGGTCCAGGAGGAGTTTGTCACTAAGAGGACACACCAGAGGGATCTAGGTGAGGCCGGGAACCCTCATGAGGACCAAGAGTCCTGAGGACTTCTGAGGGCCCAGGGCTGATGTCCAGCAGTCAAGGCCAGCCTGAGTTGTGGAGGGTTCCAGAAGGGCTTCTGTGGAAACCAAGCACTCCTGCTCATGAATCCCCTGCCCCTTTCCACGTGTCACTTGTGTGACCTCATGTCTAGATGCCCAGTGACCCAGGTGTAAATTCTAGGCCCCTAAGCACAAACTTCACAGCAGTTCCTTTATTCTCTTGGTAGTGACCTAAGTGAATCTTCAAGTAGCAATGTCCTCTCTCCCCGGGGTCAACTCCTAACCTGAAGTGTAGGGATTGCTCAGGCCACACTCACATCCCTTGCCCCCACCACCAAGAGGAGGTGGCCTTCTGAGGCCTTAAATAAAAATTATGTCTACCCATGTATCTCAGGGGATGCCTGTGGTCATGACAGAGAGAGCTTCAGCTCTGAAGCCCTCCCACTGGTGGGCCAAAAGGGCCACACTGACTTTAGTTTGAGCGGTCAGGGAGGGTCTCTGAGACCTGAAGGCCACAAAGAAGCCAGCGATGCAAAGAGCTTGTGGAAGGAAGTTTGGCTGTGAGAACCGCAAGTGCAAAGGCCCTGAGGCAGAACATGGCTGGGGCCACAAAGGAGCCAATGATGCAAAGAGCTTGGGGAAGGGGGTTTGGCTGCAAGAACAGCAAGTGCAAAGGCCCTGAGGCAGAACATGGCTGGCTATTGAGGAAAAGCAAGAAGACTGAGTGTGGCTGGAGCTCATGAAGAGGGGAGTGGGAAGTGAAGAGGGCAGAGAGGAGGCAGGCCCAGGTCCCAGGGGGTCTTGTAAGCCAGAGTAGGAAGTTTGGATTTCCTTTTGAGTGCAAGGGGGGGGCCATGGGAGGTTTTATAGGGGAGAGCAGAACCTACATTCCTTTACAAATTTTTTTAATAGACCTTTTTTTTTTTTTTTAGCAGTTTTGGGTTTACAGAAAAGTGGCACAGAAAACACGGTTTTCATATACCCTCTCCCCCTGCACAGTCCCCCTGTTATTACTTGCATTAGTGTGGTTCGGCGTTTAGAGTGGAGGAACCAACGTTGATAAAGTCCATAATCTGCATTCGCATTCACTCTCCGCATTGTACATTCCATGGGCTTTGATAAATGCATCGTAATAGGTACCCACCATTACAGTATCACACAGAATAGTTTGGGGGGCCTTAAATAGCCCCCGTGCTCCATCTGTCCATCCTTCCCTTCGCCCCCAATGATCGCCTTTTTAAAGCCCATTCAGGCTGTCCTGGGAGAGTGGGTGGGTTGTAGGGCAGCATAGAGTGGTGGTGAGAGGGTGCAGGGAGTCCCAGAGGGCGCAAGGAAGGAAGGGGAGGGCCCTGGCCGTGGGCGCCCCTGACCCCCTGGCCTCTCTTCCCTCAGGGCTGCGCTGCTACGCCAAATTCCACCGGAACCGCAGGGTCACGCGGAGGAAGGGGCGCTGCGTGGAGCCGGAGACGGCCAACGGCGACCAGGGATCCTTCATCAACGTCTAGCGGCTCTGCGGGAGGCGCCTCCCCACCGGCCTGGGGACTGGCGCCCGCGCCGACGTTTGGAGAAGCCGGGCGATTTGTTTAGAACTAGCAGTGGGAGTTCAGATGGGGGACCCGATGACCGAGGCTGCCGGCTCGAGCCCGGGACCCTCAGCCCTGGGAGGGGAGCCCTGGCCCGGGAGCCAAGCTGCAGCACACCTGCGCCCACCTCCCCGCCCCCGGAGGACCCGCAAGGCCTGCGCCTCCCGGTGGCCTGGTGCTCCGCGTTGGCAATGTCGAGAGTGCCCTCTACTGCCCAACCTCAGCACTGCAGCCGCTTCAAGTCCAACAACGAAGAGGTTTCTGAGCGCGTCAAGAAAGGGAACGGACCAGAGAGACAGAGCACCCCGGGAGATGAGTGCGGAACACCTGTACGTACCAGGCACTGCGCTAAATGCGTGCCATACGCTATCTCATTTACTTACCACAATGACCGTTCAAAGGAGGCATTATCACCGTTTTACCGGTGAGGAAACCGAGGCAGTTAGTTATAACCGGACTTGTCCAGGGTCCCACATCAGTGCTCCTCAAACCTTAACCTGTGTAAGAATCCCTGGGATCTGGGTAGCATGCAGAGTCTGGTTGGGTCGATTCTGCATTTTCAACAAGCTCTCGGGGGCATGCTGCTGCTGCTGGCGGGAACCCCTCCGAGAGCACCCAGGTCCTAGGGAGTAAATGCCTGAGCCGGGATCTGCACCTGGGCCAAGCCTGTCGGGTTCCTGGGCCCGCATCCTTGCTTCTCCACAACCACGGACTTATTCCAAGTTCTCCATGGCTTTCAGTGAGAGAGAAGCCCTCCCTGGGAGTTCCTTTCACGGTGGTGAGGTCTGCAGTAACAGGCTGTTCTCTTCCTTCCCTGAACAAAGGTGTAGCATCTTTAAAAACAAAGCATTGCATTAAGCCCCTGCTTGGTGGTAAGGCATGATTTGGGAAGATTGGCCGCTGCCCTCTGGGAGCTGGTAATCTGAGATATGATGTGTTTGGGGGAAACGATAGTGCTGTTCCTTCTGTTTCTGTGGCTCTGCTCACCCAGTCCCAGGACATGCACTTTGACGTTGCTCTTATAGCTTCTTTAGTTTCATAGTAGTTCATGCCCTTTGAGAATCGAATGCCGATATGGGCTCAAAATAATGCACGCATCACGCATGTGCACCCACTTTGCATACAGCCTTAGTGGCTTTCAGGCCTCCCACAGACCATCTCTAGACACCCCCGACCCCACCTTTCTGCAGCAGAGCCTGCTGAGACATTGGGGCACCTCTGAGGTCAAGGTGTTCTCTGAAACCACCCCCCACAAGCTAGACCCACGATACCCACCCAGAACATCTACCCCAGCAGATCTGGCTCTAGGCGCCACCCCAAGAGAGCCACTTAAACCCCCCACCCCCACACCTGGCACCTCACTCCTGGTCAGCCCTCTGGTCCAGGGCAAACCAGGCTGCAAATGACAAAAGCCCTCCCCATCCAAATTCCTCGCAGGCCTGGACACCTGCCAGAGGAACCACACCCTCGACGCCAGGGCTGTTTACTCCATGGGAAAATCAGTCAGGGTCAGGGGTCTGGCACCAGGCAAAGCAGACGGATCGAGGAGAAACCAAATATCCTTGCTCATGTCTCCCTATTCAAGTTCTATGGGCAAAGGAATCTTAGAGGTCGGGGTGGGGCAGAGGAACTAAAAGAGATCAAAGCCGGCTATTTGGAAATCAAATCCACCAACAGTTTTGTCTAAGGCTACACCAGACAACACGCATGCTGTGTGAGCTTCATTGGGGGTGGCTGATTTGAGAATGTGATAGAACCCTAAGGGGGGGTGGGCTGCAGGCAGGAAACACAGCATTGCTTATGTCTGGCATCGCATATGTCTGGGGGCTAACAGTTCAGGTGGCCCTGGGGCATCAACAATGGAAAGCACAGAAGGTCAGGACAAAGCTGAAAGGCCCCATGGAACCATCCCCATCTAGCAGGGGAGTTCTGCGATTGGACCTTCGGGCCCTAGCTCTTTGCCCTAGTTACCTTCATTTCGTGGTTGCAAAGGTGGGTGGGTAAAAACCTCCTAACCCCAGAGTTAGAGATCCCAGAGCCCCCCTCAGTGTTTAACAAACCTCTCCGCCCGGAAGTTCTTCCTTAGGTCTATCTCAGATTTCTTTGGCTAGTACAGAAGTCATTTCCCCCTAATCCAGGATTCAGCCAACTTCTACCATAAAGGGCAGGTAAATATTTTAGGCTGTGTTCCCATAAAACTACTCATGGAAGCTGAGATGTGAATTTCATATCATGTTCACATGTTACAAACTACTATCTGTCGTTTGGTTTTCTAAAACCCGTTTATAAATGTAAAAACCTTTCTTAACTTGCAGATTACCCCAAAACGGGCGGCAGGTTGGATTTGGCCCACAGGCTATCATTTGGCAGATTCGTGCTCCAGTCCACTGGTCTCAAACTTGGCTGCCCGTTAGAATAATTTAGGGAACTTTCAAAGGTACTGATGATGCCCAGGCCCACCTGCAGAGGTGCTGGTTTCATTGGTCTGGGTTGTGTCTGGGCTTCGTGTGTGTTCAAGGCTCCCCCAGGCAACCCTAAGGTACAGCTGGGCATGAACTCTGCCCTCGTCCTCCCGACTATGGGAATGCTGCTGGTGACAAACGGCCTGCTCCACCTCTCACCACCATGGTGACCTTAGGAAAGTTCCTTGTGCCTTGATTTCTTCATCTGTAAAATGGGAATAATGACTCTCCCGTCATAGCAATGTTGTGAGAAGTAAACGTAAAATCCTTATAGCGTGTTTAGAACAGTGCCAAGCACATAATAAGCTCCCAGTGTTGGCTCATTTGTTTTCTAGGGTAATTTTGGTAGGTGGTCTGTTCTTTGACAATGATCTGTCAAAATCACCACTCAGGCTCCTTCCCCTGCAACACTGGGGCCAGGAGATGCTCCTGTAGGAAAGAGAGGGTGGAGTTCTGGGGTCAAAGAAGTTTGGAAAACTGTTCCGGACTCAGCCCGAGGCAGCCGGTACAGATCCCGGGTGCAGAGGCAGAGTGGGAAGAGGTGTAAGTGGTATTGGTCTGCGGTGGGGTTCATGAGTTTCAAAAAAATACAACCAGAGGGCGAGCTGAGCAGAAGGCCAAGTGGAAACCAGTAGGTGGTGGTACCACGGGTGGCCCGTGCCCTCCTGCATTCCTTCTGCGGAGTCTTACACCATTCCCCAGAGGTGCGCACGGTTCCCACGGGACTCCTTGCTGGGATTCATCCGGCCATGTGAAGAGTGGCCCCCAAGCCTGCTGGGAATGGGCTGAGGGGCACAGGGTATGAGGGACGAGCCTCATGGGAAAGTGACAGCTTCGCTTGCCCCTTGAGGGGTGACTGAACCACAAGTCAAATCCCAAAGCCACGACCCCTTCCACCGCAGAGATGGATCCTCACTTAAAGCCATACTCAACACACCGAATAAAATCTAGTGCTGAGAGGGTGGGCACAGCCTTGTATGGGATTCACTTTGCAGCAGGAGAGTCAGCGAACTGACATGTAACCTGCAAGGAACATGTTTATAAGACAACAGAAGAGCAAGGAAAGTGGGTGCCGGGAGGGACACTGAGAGGAGCCAGAAAAGCAAACCATTTAGGATTTCATGGGGCTGGCGCCATCACCCTCCATGATCACCTTTCCTCTTCTGGGAGACCGGAGTGCGTGTGTGTGTGTGTGTGTGTGTGTGTCAGGGAGGGGGGCGGCAGGAATTGGTTTGCAGAACCAAGGACCTTCATTGCAGGGAGTGTGTTTTCTGAATTCTAAGTCAGGACGGGTAGTTTGATACAGGATCCTCAGCCTCTTTTGGGTGCAAGAGGCTTCCTAGTCCCTCTTTATGCAGTGTGGTCCTGGACCAGCAGCAGGGAGGGCATCACCTGGGAGCTCGGCAGAAGCACGGGGTCCCGGGCCCCATCCCCAACCTGCTGAACCAGAATCTTGGGCAGTGGGCCTCAGCCATCTGGGTTTTACCAAGTCCCCAGGCCGTTCTTGGGCACGATCAAGTTTGAGACACCCAGGTCTATGATCCATAAGGGGAAACAGAAATGTTGGATGGTCAGGGACTTTTGGATGATTCAGGGCATCTGCCTTCAGGTGTGAGTTGGCAAATCGGAGATTCGGTTTGCCTGGTTAATAACCAGCAGTGACAAACTTCCAGGCTCTGAGCCCCTGCCTCCTGGGCTGGGAGTGGTCTATTTTCAGAGGAAATCAAGTGGAGCACCGGGGGTGCCCCCCCCCCCACTGCAGTTGCAGTCACTGGGTTTTCTGACTCTTGGGAACTTCCCTGTGGTGCTGTGGTTCCTCTTTAAAGTGTGGGGGCAGCAGGGGGAGGGGGGGTGCTATGCCCTTGTAGTCCTGTGATGGCGTGTTGCATGCGCTCTCTTGAGCTGTAAATAAAGAGCCGATGGTTAATTAGCTGCCTTCTCATCTCTCTCTGCCTCTCCTGGAGATGATCTGTGTGTGCAGGCAGGGAGCACGCTTGGGGCGTTTGGAGGGGACCCTAAGCCGAGTATTTCCTCTGCCACATCTTTGAGCATTTGCTCTGAGCTCAGCAGTAAATGAGACAGTCTCTGTCCTCACCTGGACCTCATCGTGCTCCTTTAACCAGACCTCTTGGTGGGAATGTCATATCTTGACCTCCCTCTCCATTTTAGGGTTGGGGCAGCTGAGGTCCCAAAGAGATGACAAGGCTAGTCACAGCAGGCTGGCCTCATTTGGGGCCTGGGTGGCCACGTGCAGGGAAAAGCAGACGCCACTTTCAGCAGGATGGGGATAAACAAAGCACCGCCTCCTGACGCCGGGCCTGGGCAGGCTCAGATGCCATCTTGGGAAAGAGCACGAACTGGCCAGGGGGGGACCTGGCTCAGCACCAAGAAGGCCATCTCTTATCTTGGGGGCAGCTCCAGCCAGTGCCACCTGCCTCCGCTGACCAGGCCCTGCCAGGCCTGGCTGATTGTAATACAGAGCAAGGCTGTGTTATGGCTCTCAGTGGCTCCACGTCCCAAAGCCAAGCCGGGGTCCAGACTGTCCTGGGGAGAGGCCCTTAAGGGCCTGCTGTCCCTGTGGGAATCTCCCTGCCCAGACACCACGGAGGGACCGGCCTCTGCAGCCTGGACGCATGGGAATCCAGAGTGTCCCAAAACATGGGCCAGGGATTCCCAGCATCAGGATCCTCTGGGAGAGAAAACCCAAGTTTCTGAGCCCCACCTGGGCCTGGGCCTCGGAATCTCTAGGGATGGGGCTTGGCAAGCTGCATGTTTGACGAGCCCCCTGCCCTAGGTCTGAGAACTGCATCATCAAATCTTCCTGAGAACTCACTTTCCTCCCCACTCAGGCCCCAGGTGGCTGGTGAGCCTCTCGCTGGGGATGGTTCTAGGGAATCGAGCCCAGAAGCTCCCCTTTCACAGAAGCCTCAAAAGTCCTTCCCTCGCTGGCCCAGCTGCTCAGCTCTGCCATCGTAGTGCAAGCCAGTCATAGACAACACTGAAAACGGACATGCACAAATGAATGAGCATGGCTGTGTTCCAGTAAAACTTTATTCACACAGAAGGGCAGCAGGCTGGGTCTGCCCATGATCTGTAGTTGCCACCCCCTAAACTATACTGCTGACTCCTGGGTCCAGGTTTTGCAGAAAGGTATGCTAGGCTTTTAAAAACCCCTTCTGTCCTGGGACGTCAACTCAAATCCATCTCTACTCATGAGGGCCGGAGCAGTGCCGAAGCGAGGAGTCAAAGCCAGTTGAACCCAAGGCCACAGGGATTTCAGCTCTCTGCTGGCAGCCTGGGCGCTGCCCTCAGGGGATCAGGTAGCTGGCTTGGGGGTGTATCAGCCAGGGTTCTCCAGAGAAACAGAACCAGTGGGATTTGTATTTATATATCTTTAAATGTCTGTGTATTTGTGTATATCTTCTCTCTATATTTATACAGATTTATTTTAAGGAACTGGCTCACACTGTGGCAGGGGCCAGCAAGTCTGAAATCTGTAGGGCAGGCCAGCCGGCCAGAAACTCTGGCAGGAATTGATACTATAGCCTCGAGACCACATCTCTTCTCTGAGACCTCAGTTTTTGCTCTTAAGGCCTTCAACTGACTGGACGAGGCCCACCCACATGATGGCGGCTACTCTCCTTTACTTGGAAGTCAATTGTTTGTAGATGTTGACCAAATCCACAAAATGCTTTCACAGCAGCACCTAGATTAGTGTGCAGTTAAAGCCTCCCATACTGCAGCTGGCCCTGTTGTGACAGAAAACTGGTCATCACAGAGGGGCGTCTGGAGCTCAGCTCCCCAGCTCTGGATCACAGCACGTGGGCACACGGCGGTTGTCTTTGGTGTGTCGTGACATTCTGGGCTTCCTCACTCCTTTGTCAGCCTGAATGTCAGGTGGCAGCAGTGACCGCCGTCTGTCATGTAAGTGGGCACGCATGTCTTAGTGTCAGGACTATTCTGGTGGGCGTGGCATGGGGGCAGGTGTATGACAGACACTTGGGTAAGCAAGTGGCTAAACAGAGGCGCTCCTGTCCCTTCATCCCACCCCTCCGTGATGGCGTATCCTGAAACCCACATATTTGTGCCTGGGGGACCACACTGGTGATTGGTCCGTCCAGCAGGTCAGGCTGCTCAGCTCTGGGCAGTGTGGTCCTGAGCGGTCTCTCCATGCCCCAGCCTTGACCTTGTGTCAGTGCCTGGCACAAAGCAGAATGCGTGCTGAGAGAGGGAATACATTCAGCCAAACAAAACTGTGAGCTCATTTATTGAGCTGCATCCACGGCCAGAGGCACCCTCCTCTTGTGTAGTTAGAAACTCGTAGAGCCCCCTTTTCAGAGCAGGAAAACGAAGCACCGAGAAATAAAGGCCACTCGTCCAAAGTAGTGCAGCTACTCGGTAGCAGCGTCAGGGACCCCAGTCAAGTCTCTCTGACTCCAAAACCTGAACATGTCCACCGATGTCACGTTGCTTCTCAAATGCCACATGTTTGTCAGGAGTCGGTCACCGGTCCTCCCTATCCCCCACTGCCCCACCCACACCCCAGGTCACAGGAGCTGCATGGTGCATTTGGGGTCACCAAGGCTGCTGCAGGGCCAGCGGGGGACAGGAGTTCTGCTGGGCAGGCCCCAGCCCTGGGCTGCCAGAACTGAAGATCTTGCACTCACCAGGCCACCTTCTAGAAAGCCCCTCAGGTTGAGATCCCTCTCAAGGGCTTCCCAGCAGGTGGAACCTGTGGAGGTAACCGGCCTGATCCCGGCACCCACTTCCCCATTCTTCTCTTATGTCTCCCCCCACCATGGGCGCAGGCTCCCTTACTGTCCCCCAGCGAGGAACGTGAGCCCTCACGGACCTGCCGCAGACCTGGACCTGAAAGCCGTCGGCACTGAGCTGGCCCAGCAGAAGGGTGTGAAAGTAAACACCAGAATAAAGCCCCGCAGCAGATAGGCACCTTGGGGGCCTCGGGGCCCGGGGGCCATAACTGGCCTTGTTTGTGTATCTGAGTGATCACTAAGGCGCTGTCAGAGCCCTCCGATGCCTCCCTTGAAATTCCAGCCCCAAGCATGCGGAGAGATGGGAGGCCGGACAGGGAAAGAGGTGGTAGCCTGAACTCAGGACAGACCGACAGAGCCGGGACAGGCGGTGGGAGGCAGGAGGCACAGAGTTAATGAGAGCCTGGGCACGCGCACACGCACGCACGCACACACACAATGACATGAAGAGGGTTGCTGGAGTATGGCCCAGGGGGATGAAAGCCACAGGGCAGAGCGTACTGGCAACAGCCTCTTCTGTCTGCCTTCCCTCTGGCTGGTGTCAAACACAACATCTGTTTTCAAGAACAGGACACAACTTCGTTTTCTGCTTCTTCCACGCTCACCAAGAGCCCCATGGGCATTCTGATGTGTTCTCTGATGCCTGACATGAGCTGCGGGCCTCTGCAGGGACAAGATAATGTCACTAAGTGTCCGGTGAGGCCAGGACGGGGCTCACCCCGCAGACATGTTCATAGGACCCCGATGAGGTGGCAAAGCCACAGGGACGTTGGGAATTACGGGTTACATTTTTTTTTTTTAAGATTTTATTTATTTATTTGACAGAGATTGCGAGAGCAGGAACACAAGCAGGGGGAGTGAGAGAGGGAGAAGCAGGCTCCCTGCCAAGCAGGGAGCCCGATGCGGGGCTCGATCCCAGGGCTCTGGGATCATGACCTGAGCTGAAGGCAGACGCCTAACGACTGAGCCACCCAGGCGCCCTACGGGCTACATTTTAAAGCTCAAGGGGGAGTGTTCAAGGATCCTGAGTGGGGCCCACAAAAGTCGGCCGTGGATGCTGCTGTAAGTTCGAATTCTGTGCCACTGGGACACATATTTCGGAATCAGCCCCCCTGTGTTTTGACTAACCACAAAAACAAATGTGTCCTCTAGAGAGGACGTCCCGGCAATGTCCAGGCACCTCCAGAAAACCCAGGAAAAGAGAAGTAGCAGAATCGTCCACCTTGACTCCCTCTGGGCCCGGCTTGCCCCAGGATCGTGTCCCCTTCCTGGCTCTGAGTGAATGCTGCTATGGACACGGTGATTTTCCTGACGAGTTATATGGCGTTCAATACTTTCAGTATCTTGGCATCCACCAGGGACTGGGCTGAAGGACAGGGAATGAAGCCTGGGAGCCCAAGAGAGTCACCCCAACCCCAGTCCTACAGGGTTCCATTCGGTCCCATCAGCTCCTGCCCCCGTGCCCTGCTGTCTGCTCAGGGGAGCTGGCCTTCGGGAAGAGACAGAAGACCACAGCTACAGATCCAAAGGCCAACACTGACCAACAAAACTCCCAGGCCTCCCCTATAACCCCACCAGACCTTAGGCCAAGAAACACAGAGCCAGCGTGTTTGAGACAAGCTGACACAAACACTGGAGGACAGGTCTCCAGATCAAACCCCAGAAAGAACCCCTGGGCCACCAGGGGCCTCGACTCTGCTTCCAGGCCCTTCTCTGAAAGCTTCTTGCCAAGGGCCCTGCTTTCTGACATGTGTGTGTGACTTTCAACAGGGTTTGGGTGATGTTCGCTGCTCTATTTCTTCCAGTTTGATTTACCCACTTGGGAAAGGAAGTGGCTGGGCCCCATTGCAATTGTGGGCCTCCAGTGCATTGAGAACCAAAGTTCCCTGGCTAGTGGGTGGGGAAGCATCTCAAAACCTTTCCATATTCGGTGCTTCCTTGGTGCCTCACACAGCGCCCCCGGGGACTCATGATCGCTGTCCTCATTGTCAAGATGCAGAGAAAAATTCGGAGGGATTAAGTGACAGACAAAGTGACATAGACGCAAAGTGGCAGTGCTGGGGTGGGGGTGAGGGGGCGGGGTGAACCACAGTGTCTCTGCTAACAGGAAAAGGGGGAAGAGCGTCTTCCCTCCATCAAAGGGGTCTTTCCTGGTGCCTCCATTCAACCGGCATTTATCGTGGGCCAGGACCTGCTGCGAGACGCTGCAAGATGCTGTGGGGTTTTTGGTTTTGTTTTTGTTTTTATAGCAGCAGGGCAGCTATTTGCTTACTGAGCATTTATGAAGTGCCAGGAGCTGGGCCACGCATGTATGTAAATCATCTTACGCGACCCCCGTCACCCTGGGGCTCGGCGTGGCTACCTAATTTGCCCAAATCGCTTTGCTAGGAGGAGGCAAGGCGGGGATCCAAAAACACATCTTTACCCAAAGGACGCCAGCAAGCATGGGAAAGAGATGGGACAGTGTTTGTGATGCAGGCGGGCCGCGTCTGAGGACCCCAGAGTGGGGGTCCCGCAGGACCTGCCAAGAGGGTCCTTGGCTTTGTGCAGGATGAAAAGCAAATGTGTGCCAGAGGACGTAACGGCCTGAGTGACAGCGAATAGTGTGCGTGACAGTGTACTTCTGACAGAGTGTTGGGAGACTCGGAAAGGAGAATGAGTCTTGTCGTCAGCTGGGGCTAGGGGTTTCCATTGGAAAGGAGTCTAGGGGACGTGTTCCTTCGGGAATCCAGGGTAGGGTCAGAGCAAAGACGAGTGATGGTGAATGACAGGTGTTATCTTATAAATCACTGAAGGGATAGGGTATTGATGCCAGCATCGGCCGAGGTTTGTTGGAAGCTGATGCCCTGGAACATATTTGGGATCTGGCTCCTCTTAGGTGTCATCAGGTCTTTGGGGCCTAGGACAAAACTCAGAGAATGATTAACTTTTTTGCTTCCCCTGGAAGTGGGAACATAGCTTCTTTGGCTTATTTAGAGGCAAAGTAAAGAGTAGGAGTAAATGGGGCCCAGCAGAAAGAGTGGGGATGGAGCCTTTCTACTTTTTGTTCTATGTTTTTTTTCTTTTTAGATGTTTCCTGCGTGGTTTGTCCCCTCAGGCCTTGTCCACAGGGCTCTGAGAAGCCACAGGAATATGTAGGTGCAGACTCAAGACCCGGCTTCATCTCCAACACTGGGGAAAAGGATTGTACATCATGGGGCTTAACCCTGTGCTCCCCTACGCCATCTGGACAGTGCCCAGGTGATGTAGGAAAGACATTAGGGTTCGAAGCCAACGGCTGAGAAAGAATTCTTGAGATGTCTTTTGTGAAAAAAGGTGGTTTTATGAAAGCTTGGGGACAGGACCTGTGGGCAGAAGGAGCTGCACTGGGATCATGATGAGTGGCCCATTATAGACTTTCAAGTTGGGAGGGGGTCAGGGATAGCGTAAGTCTCCCAGGTATTTTGGAAGCAAGGTTTCCAGGATCCTGAGGGGGCTAGCTATTGTTGGGAAAAGGTCATTTGTTACCGTCTAGTAAACCCTCAGTCATGAGACCCTTCAGATGTATATCGGTGGGTCCTATGCTTGGGGGATGATTGCCAACAGGTATCTTGGGGGGTAGAGATAAAGGAAGTTTCCAAAGGAATTTTTATGTGTTAGACTTAAAGGATCCTGGGAGTCAGGCTAAGATTGCCTTTTGCCCTTAGCAAAGTATTAACACCGAGGCAGCTGAGTTCCTAGAGGAACGTCACTCTGCCTGTTTCAAGGACTTGTCAGTGGGCTGTAGGTGGTAAGGAAATTTAATTTTTCTTCTGCCTTTGTTTCCCACATCACAGGGAAAGGGACCTCCCAGGGTACCCACAATGCAATGCCTTTAATTAAACAGCATCACCCTCAAAACATTCTCAAGAGATTTCATTTTTTCCCATCCCGTACTACACAAGTGAATTTGAGGAAAGCCTGTTGAAAAACCAGTCATTACTATTGACTTCCTGGTGGTTCTCCTCAATGAGTTCCTCACTGTTCTGGCAGTATGCGGCTACATACGCCCATCTTCATCTCTGGTACCGTGGAAAGGTCTTGTGCCTGACACCAAGTCCTCGGCATCCATGGGCAGACTTTGAGGGGGTATGCACGTTTTATTTACACGGCTCCCATGCAAGCTTTGTTCATTGTGACTTTGGCTAAGTCATCCGAACTGTAACAATATCTCCATTAATAGAGTAGGAGTTGCTACACTACCACATGAGAATTAAAGATGTGAAAAGAGAGACGAGGCTTGGGGTGTCTGGGTGGCTCAGTCGGTTAAACGTCTGCCTTTGGCTCAGGTCATGATCCCAGGATCCTGCGATCAAGTTCTGAGTCAGGCTCCTTGCTCGGCCGGGGGCCTGCTTCTCCCTCTGCTTCTGCCCCTCCCCCCAGCTTGTGTGCACGTGCTCTCTCTCTCTCAAATAAATAAAATCTTCAAAAAAAAAAAGAGAGAGAGAGAGACAAGCCTTTCTAAAACCAGCACCACTGACGGAATGGCTTCCTGGGCAGAGCCTGACTACTAGTGGTACCCTGAGGACAGGCGGAGGAGGGGGGTGGCTGGTCTTCCCAGTGCCTGTGATGGGAGGAAGTGGTGCCCACATATGTGTTCAGCTGGCACGTGCTGGTTCATTCCCTGAGTGCCTACCATGTGCCAGGCATGGGGCTGAGCACTGAGGATGCAAGGCCCTCCTGCGGCTCAGTCCAGTTGGGGGGGACAGATAATAAACAGCAAACAAGTAAACTGAGAGGCAATACCTGCAGATATTGATAAGTGCTACACAGAAAATAAGACAGGATGCCACAACCATCTTGGAAAACAGTTTGGCAATTTCTTTTTTTTTTTTTTTTTTAAGAGTTTATTTATTTGACAGAGAGACAGTGAGCACAGACAGGGGGAGTGGGAGAGGGAGAAGCAGCATCCCAGCTGAGCAGGGAACCTGATGCGGGGCTCGATCCCAGGACCCTGGGATCATGACCTGAGCCGAAGGCAGATGCTTAACCCACTGTGTCACTCAGGTGCCCCAGTTTGGCAATTTCTCAAAAAGGTAAATAGATACCTGCTATATGATTCAGTCATTCTGCTCCTAGACATCTACCCAAACAGATGTTCAGTGACTATCATCTGAATGAATGAATGAATGAATGAATCTGTTTTGCATGTCTTTCTATATTGAAGGTACAGAGATAAAACTTGGCTGAGGCAGACATGATAAATTTATTTTTTATTTTTATTTTTTTTAAGATTTTATTCATTTATCTGACAGAGAATGACACAATGAGAGAAGGAACACAAGCAGGGAGAGTGGGAGAGGGAGAAGCAGGCTTCCCATGGAGCAGGGAGCCCACGCGGAGCTCGATCCCAGGACCCTGGGATCATGACCTGAGCCGAAGGCAGATGCTTAACTGACCAAGCCACCCAGGCGCCCTGGGACATGATAAATTTAAACTTGAATTCCAGAAGTGTGCTCACGAAAGCTATCACCCCAAAGCCTTATAGAATATGCTTTGTGGGGGCCCATTTGTCCTCGCATAGTCAGGACTGGGTCATGGCTCCTTTGAGAATAGTCACTTTCCTTTGTTCCTGTGAGCTACCCCCCAACCCCAGCCATCTGGGTCTTGTGCCTCCTCCCCCACGCCTCCCGCCCCAGCTGGTCAGGATGAATGCAGTGTCACTGTGTGAGCCGAGCTGCAGGGACATTCCACAGACCCAGCCTTGTGCTTCCTCCACAATCTGTCTTCCCCTTCTTTGCCTCACTCCATCCTTTGCATCCCAGCCTGGGCTACATTTTCCTGAGATGGAGGCGGTGGAGCTGAGGGGCCGAATGTCAAGGTCCCAGAGCCAGACCTCCTCGGTCCCCAGCCCAGTTTCATACCAACCAGTGACTTGGGCAATCCTTCCAACTTCCCTTAACCTCAATCATCTTACTGTAAACAAGGATGAGGATAGTACCTGCACCATGGGGTCACTGTGAGAATTTACTACTGAGAATTGACTACAGACCATTTTTCACATTGTCTGCCACAAATTAAGTACTTAATTAATGTCCGCCTTAATCTAGTACTTGTTTTGCATTTTCTCCTCCTAAGGTGATCGTGGTCTTATTACACAGTTATAGGCTTGGAAGAAACACCTCTAGGATCTGAGGTGGATGGGGACTGTTTCTTAGAAGAGAATTGATGGAGGCCGCTGGGTGGCTCAGTCAGTTGAGCATCTGCCTTTGGCTCAGGTCATGATCCCAGGGCCTTGGGATTGATCCCTGTGAGGGGATTAAGCCCTGCCTCAGGCTCCCCGTTCAGGGGGCAGCCTGCTTCTCCCTCTCCCTTTGCCACTCCTCCTGCTCCTGGTCTTTTGTGCTCTCTCTCTCTGCCAAATATATAAATCTTTAAAAAAGAGAGAGAGAGAGGGGCGCCTGGGTGGCTCAGTCCGTTAAGCATCTGCCTTCGGCTCAAGTCATGATCCCAGGGTCCTGGGATCAAGCCCCGCATGGGGGTCCCTGCTCAGTGGAGAGCCTGCTTCTCCCTCTCCCTCTGCCCCTCCCCCGTACCCCCCATGCGAGCTCTCTCTCTCTCTCTCACTCTCCCTCTCTCTATCTCAAATGAGTAAGTAAATCTTTTTTAAAAAATAAAAAAGAGAATTGATAAATAATAATATAATGTTATAATATCCACCATTTATTGAGGCATTACTCTCTTCTAGGTATCACATAACCAATAATTAACAATAACCAGGGGTGCCTGGGTGGCTCAGTTGTTAAGCGTCTGCCTTCGGCTCAGGTCATGATCCCAGGGTCCTGGGATCGAGCCCTGCATCGGGCTCTCTGCTCTGCGGGAAGCCTGCTTCTCCCTCTCCCACTCCCCCTGCTTGTGTTCCCTCTCTCGCTGTGTCTCTCTCTGTCAAATAAATAAATAAAATCTTTAAAAAAAAAACAAACAATAACTAATACTTAATGACAACAGTAGCCAATCCTGATTTAGCACTTACTATCTGCCAGGCCCTGTTCTAAATGCTTTTTGTGTATTAACAAATCCTAACAACCCTTTGAGGAAGATAACTATTATTGTCCTCATCTCACATATGAAAAAACTAAAGCACAGAGAGGCAAAGCAACTTGCCCAAGTTCCACCAGTAAGTGGCAAAGCCAGGATTCAAACGCCTCTTCCCCTGTGTGCTAACTCCGCAAAAATCAAACTAGGCGTAGCCATTTCCCAGCTCAAGATCCCAGTGGCAGGCGTTGGGGTGCTCTGTCCCCTGGGCTGGAGGACTGTATCTCCAAAGAGGGCATCAAATTAGGCCAGTGGGCCCTGAAGCCCTACAAAGGTCCCCCTTTCTTTGTGTCTGGAGGGAGCACCTGTCTTGATCCGATTTCAGGCCCCTCCCACTCCCCACCGCCAATCCCTGGCAGATTCTCAACCTCCCACGTGGTTTCTCCCTCCTGGAGACCAGCAAGCACTCAGACCAACCCTAAGGGGACCCTTACCCCAAGTGACTCTAATAAAAGCTGATGTTCTCCAACTGAGAATTTTCTCTGGTTATGGGTGAAGAATGGGGTGGGGAGGGGTGGGGTGAGGGTAGTCAACAGCCTAAGAGAGATGCCAGGGAAGACAGCTCTTTCTTTCCTCAATTCTTCTCATTTACAATTGAGGGGCACACAGTGTTTAGATAAAATCTTTTTGTTCTCTGGTTTTCTTCCTTCTGCAGAGAGGTGTGTGCTATAGGTTTTCTGCTGGTTTTCCGGCTAGATTTTCCTAAAGTTTTTGGTATATAGACTCAAGTGGACTCCAACCAGTATATCGATAATAACCTCCTGTATTGGTAATAACAATAGCTCATGTGTATTGCTCACTTACTAAGAGGCAGGCACTTTACCTTGACAAAGACACTATCCTTGACCAAATTTTAGCTAGGTTCCTCTGAGCCCTCTTCTAGACGAGGCCTGGGCTTCTCTGTCAGCCTGTCCTTGCTGGGACTGCAAGAGCCAGTTTTACCAAGACTCCTCCTAAGTCAGTTGAGTGAGAATCGCCCCCACCCTTGATATCTGGTCACCCTCCATATCTGATCAAGTTCCCCATCCCCCATCTTTGGTGTCTAAGTCCTGGCCTGCCTTTAGCAAGAATCCTGCTGGGTCAGTTTAGCAAGAATCTCCCTACCCTTTATATCTCCTCTTGGTATTTTCCATCCGCTGACCCCTCCCTCTGCGCCTGTCCGGGCTGTCCTGGGAAGCGAGCTTCCTCACTCCCCCCCCCCCCATTGCAATACCCCTGCAACGGTCTTGAATAAAGTCTCCCTTACCGCTCCAGCAAGTGTCAGAATAATTTTTTCATCCTCAACATGAATGAGTTCATCTAACCTCACAAGGATCCTAAGAGGTAGGTACCATCAAAGTGTCCACTTAGAAGCGAGGAAGGAGGGAGGAGAGAGGTCTCCTTGGGGGTGAGACATCAGCTGTTGGCACCTGGACGTTCCCCCAAGTTCTTCGGCAGCAGGTGGTCCCATCAATCCATCTGTTGGGATACTAACCAGGCAAGATATTGCGTCCTTTGCGACACAAATCCCAATATTCTCCAACAGCCTGCCGGAACCGCGTGGGAGGCGGCGGGAGCTAGAAACCCGGAGGGAGCAAGCCGCCGGACGCCGTCTCCTAGCAACCGGGCCGGGGTCACGTGACCCGCCTCACGTGGCCGGGAGCCGCGCTGGAGACCGAGCGGCCGCCGCGAGCGGGGCGGGGCGGGGCGGGGCAAGTTCGTTTCCCGAGTTCCGAGCCCAGGAGCCCCAGCGGCTGCCGCGCAGGTGCCCTCCGCCTGGGTCGGGATGGAGCTGCCTACCGTGAACCTGAAGGTGGCGACGGGCAGGGTGGGGCGCGGGCGAGGCGGGTTCCCCCGGAGTGTGCGGGGCGTTTGCTTTTTTCAAGAAGGATTTCAGAAGTGAGAGGACCGAGAGCTCGGGGCAAGAGGGGGTGGTAGGGAGACAGCGAGAGCGTGGCCCCCAGGTGGGAAGGAGGTGAGCAGACCGGCCATAGCAGGGAGAGGAATCCAGGGAAAGGCCAGCAGGGAAGACCGAGGGGGTGCTGGAGGCGGTAGGGGAGGGAAAGGGCCGCCCGTTCCCCTTTGCAGCCTCGGCGCCTCCGGCCCGCGAGTCCCGGGAGCCTGAGGATCGCTTTGGCCTGCGCGCCCAGAATCCCCTGGAGAGAGGGAGGGAGGGAGCCGCGGGGTGAGGGCGGGCCCTGAGAGGCCAAGGGGTCTCGGCGGCGGTCACCTGCCGGTCGCCCAGAGAGGAGGCTAGACCTTTCATCTGCACGCCCAGCAACGCCCCGCTGCTTCGTTGGCTTCATCAGGTTAAGAAAACCCGAAACTCCCAGACCAGTGGTTTCCAAAGCTTATAAATCCAGCGTCCTTATTTCATAGGAAACAGGAACTCCAATAGAAGTTACTTAGAAACAGAAAACCCCAACTTTGTGCCCTTAGGAAAGCACTGCGCGGCTTCCTGGGGTGTCTTCATTTCCTGTGGCATGTTCTCAGCTCCTCCAGATGCCAGTGGCTTCTTCATTTTGTCCCCGGCCCTGCAGGCGGGCTCCGCTTCTGGACTGCGCTGACGGCAGAGGGGCTGGGTGGGGCCTTTAGCTTTGGGCTGGAAGGTGTGAACGTTGGCCCAAACCTGCCATTTGGGGTCTCGGTGCTGTCCCCCTAGAGACTATATCCAGGAACGCCCTTTTACTCACCAGTGACAAAGCATTTAGCACACGTGGTGTCCAGCACTGAAGGAATCTAAGAGACAGAGGACCACAAAACAACACAATCCATATTTGGATTATTAGACGGGGTCTGTGTTATGACTTAACGGAGGCAGATTTCCCTTAATCTCATCTCCCTCCCAGACGCTTCCAGCCAGTTTGGTTTACAGGAGGCCAACCGAGGTTTGTTGGTATCAACATTCACTGTGTTCCAGGCAGTGTGGAGTCAGTGCCCACTGCCTTTTCTCTGATGAGAGATTTGCCTAAAATCATGGCTAAGAGAGCATCAGGCGAGGGACAGAGCTGCAGGAATGGAGAGGGCAGGGGGCCCTCATTCCTGGAGCATCTGTGGTATGCCACGTGGTTCATTTGATCACAGCCACTTCTGAGAAAGCTGATATTGTCGCCTTTCTTACAGATGAGCAAACTTCGGGGCAGATAAGTAACTTGCCAAAGTCCCACAGGGATTAAGTGGCAGAGTTAGGCTTTGAACCCACTGGGGTCAGACTTCAAAGCCATATCCTTTCCTGGCCACCAGTTAGGGCTGACTTTGGCCTTGACGGTGTCCATCCACTAGGAGGGCTTCATCTGTTTGGGGCTTTTTTTTTTTTTTTTTGAGCAACTTTATGGGCCTGACAGGCCCAGTGTGCCCACAGGTATGAGCTGTGCTGGTGTTCTCTGCCCCAGAGTGAAACGGTGTGGGGGGGGGGGGGTTGGTGGGTAGGGGAGGGCCTTCCCTTGGCTTAGGAAACAGGACCCCGGGTTTCCAAAAGTCTTAGCTGCTACCAGTCAGAGACCAGTAAGTGCTGGGAGGCCCTGAGGGGCCAAGGTTGCCAGGGAATATACATCCCATTGAATTTGAATATCAGATCAACAGTGAATAATTTTCTAGCATAAGTATATCCTAGGCAATATTTGGATCACACTAACAAAGGGCTTATTAACCAAAATTCAAAACTAACTGGGCATTCTGTATTTTTGTTGTTGTTGTTAAATCTGGCCACTGTAGGGAGGGCGGCTGTCGACTCCTTGCTTGTAGGCACTTAAGTGGGATGTTCTGAGCCAGCCCCTCAGGAGCTGGGAGAATGCATGCCTGTGGACCTGCATTCCCTCGTTTCATCTATTCCGTGGCATTTGGCTGAATCCTGCTCGTGCCCAGCCCTGCCGGAGTGGTCAGTGGTGCCAGGTGAAAGAAACAGCTGCCCCAGGCCCTTCACACAAAGGGCCGTCCCTAATTGAGTCCCATCTATGAGGCAAGTCCTGAGCTGGAGAAATGACACTGAGACAGGCCTGGCCCTGCCCACCCCCCAGCTTCCTGTCTGTCTTCCACTGTCTTCTGTCCAGCCACATTGGCTTCTTTTCAGTTTCCAGAATGTTCCATGCTTCCTTCTGCCACAGGGCCTTTGCAGGTGCTGCCCCTTCTGCTTGAAATGCTCTTCTTTGATCTCTGCCCCTAGTGAACCCCCTGCTCACCATTTTTACCCTGGCTTAAATGTCACTCCCTCAGAGAAGCCTCCTAACCACCCCACCCCATTGTAGAATGAGGCTCCTTTTCCTTTACTATAACTGTCCCTCAGAAAGAAGGTCTCACTGGATCCCTCATTCATAAGACGATGATCTGATCAGCAGGTGTCTCCCATGACATAAAAGTTCTGCCATAGCTGCCCTGCTCACCATTGAGCTCACCGTTGAGCCCCCAGGGTGGGTGCCAAGCAGATGCCAGGGATGCCGAGTGAAGTGTTTGAGAAACTTAGCACCATTTGATCATGTGTTTCAAGCCTCTGGGAAAAGAAACCTCATGGAGTCTTGTGAGAAAAGGCTGTGGGAGGAGGGTCCAGGGAGTAGTGTAGCATTAGGGTTAAGGACTCAGGAAGCCGACTTCCTAGTGGTAGCAATGAGAATGGCCACGCACTGAAGGCTGATCACCTGGTGGGCACTGTGTTGTGTGTTTCACACGCCTCTCCACCTCCCTGGACCACTAGATCCACAGAACAACCCCATGACATAGGCGTGATGGTCCCAGCAGTTCCGAGGGGTCAGGTGACTTGCCCAAGATCACACAGCTTCCAAGTCATGGAGCCCCGGCTCCATAGGATCAGATCTGCATATTTGGCTTCATTGCCCACACAGTTAACCACTGGCTGACTCTGCCTCCCCAGTATGGCATTCCTGACTTAGGTCTCTTAGCCTCAGCTACCCTTGGGGACCTTACTGCCTCATGTAACAGGCTGCTGAGTGTTTACACAGGACTAATAGAACTATATTTCCCGTATTGATCTGTCTGTTGGCCTTAGGTCTGTCTACCTCCTGTCCTAGAAGTCTCTCGCCCCCCCACCCCATTCGCCCCTGGGCCCTCTAGTGGCACATAAAGGGTCTAAATCCTGGTCCCCATTACCCCTTGGCTTCCCCTTAGCCTTCCCTTCTGGTTAAACCTCCTCATTTCCATCCACCCTTCCCTTGCTCTTCCAGATCCTGACAGCATAGCACAGACTTTGCCACTTACTAGCCCTGTGACCTTAAGCAGGTCTCTTAACTCTCTGACTATCCATTTCCTCACTGTAAAAAGAAGATAAAAATAAACCCTACCTTCTAGGGTGGTAAGAGGAGGATCCCGTGGTCCAGGAGTTGGTGGGGCATTACATTTTTAGTAGCAGAAAAAGACCAGATAGAGCTATCAGACATTTGCATCTGAGCTCTCTTGTTTGTAAGTATCACACTGTGGGCCGATTACTTAATCTCCCGCTGCCTCAGTGTCTTCATAAGTAAAAGAGCATGAATAGTCCCCCACACACAGTGGCCAAGTGTTCGAGGCAGTGCAGACACATGGCAGGCAGGTCCTTGTCAGGAGGTGTGTTGTTAGCTTGTTAGTGCTGTTACAGGATGCCTGTTCCACGTGGGTACTTATGGTTGTTACGTGGATTCGTACAGTGACTGTCAGACACCTCTCTGTGGTTGAGGCACCCCACTGGGACATATGGGGGCGGGGGATAAGGATTGCGTCCAGTTCGCAGAGAGTGAACCTTGGGCACAGACGCAAAGGGACATGGCCCCTGGACCAGAACCCAGGCCTCCAGTCCAGCATCCTGTGACCCCCGGCTGCCTTGGCTCATCCTCCCTCCCCTGCCCCGTCTTCTGGGGAAAAGCCAGGCAGCGTCCCGGGCGCCAAGCACTGTATGAAGAGTGCAGGAGCTCCGATCTCTCTTTGCTCTTGCCCAGCCAGGATGGGCTGCCCAGGCGCATTCTCTCAGAACGCAGTGCCTTCCTCCCCTAGTCTCTCAGGCAGTACCTGAGAATACCTAGTGTCCCCTTGGTTATCAGAAACCCTCCCAGCAGCCGGCAGACAGTTCTTTGTGCTGAGATGAGTCACTGTTCCCTCCTGTGTCAGGAAGAGCCAGGCCCATTTGGCTCGGTTTCTGGTTGGAGCTCTTCTGGACACCAGGCCTCTGTAGGCCTGGGTGGGTGTGCCCTCCCATTACGAAGATGGGGAAACTAATAAAGAGGAGGATTCGTCTTCTGGGGGTTTCTATTCCCAGGGGCTTAAGAGACATGATCAAAAGTGCTAAGTTTCTTAACTATTTATAAAACAAAAGTGACGGCACATGGAGGGGACACAGTATGTCTTTAGGGGTCCTCAGTGTTTCCAGGTTGCACTCTTCCCAAAACAGATGGCTTAGTTTTGGACTTCGGGCAGGTGCTCACTGCGTATTACAGGTCTTTCCGGCGCTTGGCAAAATATTTGTCTCACGGGTGACACAGCCATTTCCCCACAGGCTTGCCTGCATCTCAGTTGGCTTCCGGGTCTCAGCTTTTCATCTCCCCTTCATCAAGCAGGGCTCTGCAGGGCCAAGAAGTACCCACGTGTTAAAGACCCACTGTGTGCATGGTCTGGATGTGGGAACCAGAGCAGTTGGAAATGAAGACGGTTTCTGGAATAGAAGCCAACAGTGGGGAAGGCTCAGGTGTTGATTTTCAGGAGGAAGGTGGTCATGTGACCTGCCTCCCCTGTGCTCCCTTCCTCGGTGTTTGCTCTCAGTCTGAAAGCCGGACACCAGGACCACTGCGGCTGGTCACATGCTGGGGCCTTTGAGGCAGGGCTTCTCCCCTCTGTGGGCAGGCAGGGTTTCCTGTCAAGACAGAGGGGGTATTGGTTGGCTCTTGAGATAAAGATCAGAATTCTTCCCCACAATCCCCAGGCCTGGCCCTGCCCACCCCCCAGCTTCCTGTCTGTCTTCCACTGTCTTCTGTCCAGCCACATTGGCTTCTTTTCAGTTTCCAGAATGTTCCATGCTTCCTTCTGCCACAGGGCCTTTGCAGGTGCTGCCCCTTCTGCTTGAAATGCTCTTCTTTGATCTCTGCCCCTAGTGAACCCCCTGCTCACCGTTTTTACCCTGGCTTAAATGTCACTCCCTCAGAGAAGCCTCCTAACCACCCCACTCTCCCCCACCCTACCCCATTGTAGAATGAGGCTCCTTTTCCTTTACTATAACTGTCCCTCAGAAAGAAGGTCTCACTGGATCCCTCATTCCTAAGATGATGATCTGATCAGCAGGTGAGACATAAAAGTTCTGCCACAGCTGCCCTGCTCACCGTTGAGCCCCCAGGGTGGGTGCCAAGCAGATGCCAGGGATGCCGGGTGAAGTGTTTGAAAATTTAGCACCATCTGATCATGTCTCTCGAGCCTCTGGGAAAAGAAACCCATGGCAGACTAAGCCTCCTCTCCCTCGGTCTCCCCACCTTTGTAACGGGAGAAGCACAGCCACCCAGCCCCAGAGAGGCCTAGTGCTCAGGCGACACCGGGCTCACGGTCAGGTTTGAGCCGTGGCTCTGCCACTGGGCAGCAGTCACTCACCTCGGAGCCTCAGATTCCTCAACTGTAAACGGCACCTCTGGGGGTTGGAAGGATTAAAGGCGTCCACGTACAGAACACACAGTGGTGCCCACACTGAGGCAGCGCTCCAGGGCAGAGGTAGCCAATCACGAAGCTCCCTTCCAGAGCAGAGGTAGCCAATCACAAAGCTCCCAGAGCAGAGGTAGCCAATCACAAAGCTCCCTTCCAGAGCAGAGGTAGCCAATCACGAAGCTCCCAGAGCAGAGGTAGCCAATCACAAAGCTCCCAGAGCAGAGGTAGCCAATCACAAAGCTCCCTTCCAGAGCAGAGGTAGCCAATCACGAAGCTCCCTTCTAGCGCCAGCCTTCCGTAGAGTACACACGTGGCTTTCTCAGGGGCTCGGCTGCTCCGTAAAGTCAGGAGCATTGGTCCTTGCAG
>NC_138372.1:7985840-8027048 GCF_054177405.1 Leptonychotes weddellii
GGCCCAAAGAAGGAGGCGTGAGGTGTTTGGCACAGAGCAGGTGTGCAGTAAATAGTAACTCTTTTCGAAGGGCTTTTCCCTCCAAAGCCAGAGTTCTTTCTTGCAGGTGGCAATTCCCATTTCTGCCCTTTCACCGGTCCAGAAGCCTGGGCCGTTCACTGCACACTCTTGCCGTGTCTACCCTCACACTCAGGCCAGTACACTGCCCCCTCCCCGGGCTCTGGGCATCCCCCCTCCCAGCTTGACCCCCCCCAATCCCTTGAGTAACTCTTTCAAGGTCCCCCATCTACCATTGGGACCCCCATGGAAGCTCCTGACTTGGGACTCCCGACCCCTGCTGGTGTGGGTCCACTCCCTCTTCCTCCCCATTTATATTCCCTCTGCCACCTCTGGAACACCTTGCTCTCCTCCCTTTTGCCTGGCTGGTCCCTGCCTATCCCTTAGCAGGAGCGCCCTCCTACTTCGGAAGCTCCAGCTGACAGCCGCCCTGCCCTCCCCATAGCATCTGCTCCCTCCTTCTTCATTTGCTTTCCAAGCAGGGCCCTTTTGATTACCAAGAGTAGAGACAAGTTCTAGTAAAGGGGGCTGCGATTTTAAGGACATATGGGAAAATGAAAGGGGTAGAATGGTGTAGAAATCTAGAAAAAAATCCACCCTCCTTGCTGAGGCCCTCGCTACCCTCCCCCTGCTCTTCCCCTTCTGCCCCCTGGTGCTCTCCTGCTCCTTGGATGCAGGTAGCAGACAACCACTGTGCCCCACACTGTACCCCAGCTCTGTGTGCCAAGAAACCAGCCTCGTTTGAGTCCCACGCCTCCCCCCAGCCATTCCCTGTCCAGGTATATCCTCTGATGCCAGAGCAGATTGCGAAGCAGGAGGGAAGCAGGAGGGCGTGTGGGTGTCTGCTGCCCCAAGGGAGTAGGGCCGAGTGACATGGCAGCTCCCCCGGCCTGACCTGCACTCTTCCTCCTTCACCCCTGCTTCGCTCACTGTTGCTGGTGTTTTGTTGTTGTTGTTTAAACATATTTGTAAAGCCCTGTTAGGTGCTAGACAGGTGCTTCCTGTGTTTTCTGGCTCCAGAAGCTCTCCACCCCTCCCCAGATTGTGGTCTCACTCATAGTTCTTTTCTTTCCTTCCCCCAGACGATCCTGCTGGTTCACTGGCTGCTGACGACCTGGTGAGTGACTCCGCAGGTGACCACTTCTGTGTCCACCTGTCTCCCAGGATCTGGGTCCATATACCCCCAGGCTCTCGTCCATGTGTCTCCTGGCCAGTTCCAGAACTAAATAGCACCTTTGTCAAGAATGTCATCAGCATCTCCATGTCCCAAGAATGTCTGAGGGGCAGGCAGTTTCCAGAGGCCTCTGCCATCACCCCCCCCCCATCCCAGAAGCTTCAAGCCTTCATCCTAGGGGAGGTGGCTGGCCCAGAGCAGTCCCCACAGCTCAGATCCTCCTCCAGACATTGCCCAGGCCCCTTTGGGGGCTTGGCATGACTCTGGTTCCTCCCCAAGGCCTTTGTATCTGGAAGGTGTGAGGTGCTAAAGCCAGGGGGCCCGTCTCACATAGCCTGCTGGACTCCCCAAGGCAGCCGTGGGGTGGATGCCGGCTAGAGCTCTGTGTGTCTGTGACCTTGGGTCAGTCACTTAGACTCCCTGAGTCATTTTCTCACTTATAAAATGAGTGCATTACTGACCCTCCCATTTAGCCTGTAAGGTCATTGGAAGGTGAAAGCCGAGTTTTAGAAACTGTAATAACCACTAACATTTCTTGAGGGTGTCTAGGAGCCAGCCACTGGGCTGAGCACCTTCTGTGGGTTGGCTCCACAGCTCAGCAAGTAGATATTTTATGACCCAAGATACAAGGTGGGATCACTTGCTTAGGGGTGGACCCTATTTCTTATATCACATTCCTGCCCAGAGTTGGCAGACTTGGGATTCAGATGGACCTGGGCAGGTCCTGGCTCAGCTGTGGTCCAGCCAGGTTACCTTAGGCAAATGGCCCACCTCTTGGGACCTTGGTTTCCATCTGTAAAATGGGTATAAGGATAGCGCACATCCCTCAGGGGCTGTGAGGGAGAAGCATGTTGTGCTCATCCAACACTCCCCGGGGCCTGCCACAGAGGGAGGCTCGAGCATTGCAGGCTTGATTTCATTATTACTGTCTGTTTTACCTGCCGAGCTATGGGGCGATTTCCCTGCCAAAGCAGGACTGGAAACCGCTGAGCTTCTGTGTGCATTTTGCAGACCTTAAAGTATGCTGCACATGTAAAATGGTTGTGAATAATGCAGACAGTGAAAGTCATGGCTAATGACTTTGGGAAGCAAGGTCAAAATACAGATTTCTCAGTCATACTCCCCAAGATTCTGAGTTGTGGTCTGGGCTGGGGCCCCCACACTAGCTTCTTAAAACCAAAAAGTCAGGTGACAAAGACTATCAAGCTGAGTCAGGTTCTACACTTCACAGCTTTGTACGCGTTCTCTGTAGGGAACACTTCAGAATCCAGAAACCTGACGTGACTCGGGTGCCTCTTCCCACAGGGGCTGCATCACGTTCTCGGGCCCCTATCCCTGGGCCAACTTCACCATCCTGGCCGTGGGTGTGTGGGCCGTCGCTCAGCGGGACTCCATCGACGCCATAAGTCTGGTGAGGTGGGGGAAGCAGGGAAGGGACCGGCCTCGGGGTGGTCTGTGGCCCCCCTCTTACCCCCCTCGACCCATCCCAATCCTGTCTCTTCCAAGGAAGGGGGCCCCCACCCCACCCCCTGTTTTCCATTTCTAAAGCCTTGTCAAGAAGCCCTCCCCAGCTACCAGCCCAGGTGTGTCTTCACTAGCCTGGCCCGCTTCTCAGCCTGCCTGGCTCCGGGAGCCCGGAGTCTGCTCAGTGCCTTCCCCCGAGAGAAGCATGGGCAGGGTTCCCCCAAGTGCCCCAGCTTGGCCACTCCTCGAGGGCACTGGAGCATGTCCCCGATAACCCACCTCTAGGGCCCTCTTTTAGCAGGGAGCCCCACGAAGAGGGAACTGCTGTACTTCGTGAGGTCAGAGTGGACACAGCCCCGCTGAGCTCTGCTATGGGGGAGCTTCCCAGCACCCACTGCGCCCCAAGGGGCAGCCAGCTCTCCAGCAGGGCCTGTCAGGATGACTAAGAAGGGAGTTCCCTGTGGTGCAGACGGATTGGGTGAACTCCAAGGGACCTTACATTTCAGAGGTTCTAGAACCAAGTCTTGTGCCTCATAGTGGCCACAGGCTAGGTCCAGACCTGGGTGCCCACATCCCTGCACTGGGTGCTGTAGTCCTCGGTCAGGCGTTTCACCCACCAGGTCCTGCCTGCTTGCTGATCTGTTTTCCAGCAAAGCCTAAGGACACAGGAGGGCACAAACGGAGCTTCCAGTCTGGTGTTTGTGGTAAGGGAGCCATGAGCCGTGATGGAGCGTCAGGGTGCTCATAAACCCTGATGGCACATGGTCCCCCCGGGCCCTGTGCCTGGCCTGTCTTGCAGTTCCTCGGTGGCTTGGCGGCCACCATCTTCCTGGACATCGTCCACATCAGCGTCTTCTACCAGCGGGCCGGCTTCACGGACACAGAGCGCTTTGGTGCCGGCATGGCCATCCTCAGCCTGCTCCTCAAGCCCTTGTCTTGCTGCTTTGTCTACCACATGTACCGGGAGCGCGGGGGTGAGCTCCTGCTCCATATTGGTGAGGCCACCACCTCCGGCCAGCTCCCTGACTGCCCCTCTCGCCGGCCAAGGTGCTGGCGACGCCATCTGCCACGTCTCCCCTGTCTCTGGCTTGCCTGACCCACAGCCCCTGCCCAAGTGAGCCGGCCTTGCCCCGGGGGACGAGGGCTCAAGGCGTGGGGGTGGGGGAGGTGGGTGCCGACACTGACGACCAGGCTAGAAGGTCTACAAGCTCCCGTCTCTGCTGCACGAGCCCAGGGCTCCCATCCCAGCCTGCTGTGAGCTTTCCCGGGCATCAGGCTACGGGCAGAGTTGGGGGCAGGACCAGAGCCCCGTCTCAACCCGAGCACGGATGCAGCTGGGTGTGCCCCAGTCCCGCAGGCAGCTCTGGGCGGCCTGCAGCCTGAGGCTGGTAGGCATCCACGGGGCCAGCCCCTCCTCTCAGCCCCATGCCTAGAGCCTCCCCTCCTGCCATGTGGGGTCTGGGTGGCCAAGGGAGGGGGTCTGCTGGCATGGGCCGTGGAGCCTCAGCCGAAGCTGGCCCTGAACTGCAGGTGCTTTCCCTGCTAATGTCCCGGTCACCTCAGCCTGGCCCACCACTGCCCCTCCCACACCCTCCTGAGCTGTACCCCCTTCTCCTGGCGGCTGGGCCATTTTCCTGTTCTCTCTCACATACTGCTCATCTCCTTTCAGAGAGGTGGGGAGAGGGTGGGGGTGGTCTTCCACTGTCCCCTCCCAAGAAGAGAGGCCCGGAGGGGCCCATGACCCACCTAGAGGGGCAGCTGGGCCAGGGCAAAAGGCACCTGTGGCCTCCCCAGGGCTGATCTCAGCAATGCCCTGGGGTTGCGGGGAGTCACTCACATTCCTTCCATTGGGCAGATGAAGGAGCTGGTGCCCAGAGCCCCTGGGACTTGTTCAGCATCAAGTGTGCAGGGCAGAGAGGGGAGCAAAGAGCATGGGCACTTAGAGCCCTCCCCCCTACCTAGGACCCCCAGCCCAGAGCTCTGGGCTCTGCAACTGTGCCAGCTCTGGGCCTTCTGGTTACAGTAGCTCGGGGTCCACTCTGCCCAGGAGAGGAGCCTGTGGGCCAGGGCTGGGCGTCCCTCTGCTCAGATGCGTGCTGCTCTGGGAAGGCCCCAGTGTGATGGCCAAGAGCACTGGCTTTGGGCCCATGCTGCCTTGGCTTGAATTTTAGTGTCCTCCGCATCAAGCGCCATACTGGGGGCAAGTCAGTTCATCTCTTTGACCCTCAGTTTCCCTGTCTGTGAAGTGGGGGCAACCCAAATACCTGCTCTGGAGGGTTATGGGAGGATTGGCTGAACACCTGCTAAAAGCCGGCGGGCGGGGGGGGCTGCTGCCCCCGTCATTGTCCCAGTGCCTTCCTGGTGGGGGGTGGGTGGGTCTTGGTTGGGACTCAGTAGACTGCCTTGAGTCCTCACCCTTCGTTTTTTCCTTCCCCCCTCATCCCCCCCACCCTCAGGTTTCCTTGGACCATCACAGGAGCGCAGTGACTACCAGACGATTGACTCACCAGAGGCGCCCACAGACCCCTTTGTAGGCTCGGAGGGCAGGGGTCACTCCCCCCAAGGGTACTGAAGCCAGTCTGCTTTGGCCCCAGCGCAGGGGCCAATGGAGCAGACCCCAGAGACAGCCCAGGCTGCATCGCCCTCCTCGTGCCTTGGATGGCATTCTAGAGCTGTTCGTGACCTCCACCCCCTTTCTTGGACTGTGTTCTCCTGTTGCCCATCTCCCTAGTCAAGTGCCCTGAGTGGCCCGGAGCCCCGTGCACACCTGTCCCAGACTCCCTGAAGCCTCCTCTCCCTTCAAGGTACCCCAGTGGTCTGAGGCTGGGAACCGTGGTCTCTTTCCTCACCTCCCTTAGCGGCTCTGTGTAGCCCCCGTCCAACCATGCCTGAGCCAGGCCTTGCCCAAAGTTCATTGACCTCACCCACGGAAGCTCTGAGAGCTTTGGGTGATGCTCAGTCCTGGGAGCAGCCCGGCATGGGAGTGAGGTCCCTGTGCTTCTCACTGCCTGGTAACTTGGTGCTTGGGGACCTCAGGGCTGGAGGCAGGAGGTGTCTGCAGCACCTGAGACCCACCACGGCCTCCAGCTGCCCTTCCTACGGCCATGGCATTCACATTTGGGGAATCGGCAGCTGGGTGTGTTTTGAGCCATGGTTAATCTCCCAGCCAGGCTGGGGCCTGGACCTGCCATTCCTGAGAAGATTTCTCCTTTGAACCCGCAGGGAACCTGGGCTTAGCCACCCATTTTGTTGTGGCAGGAGGAAGCAGGGGCTCACTCCCCAGCTTTGGCCTAGCCAAGGCCCCAGCAGAGGAGGGCACTGTTTGGTGTGGCCAATGGGCATCCATGTCTCTGAATCAGATGACTTGGGTATTGGTTTGCATCCCTCTCTGCCACTTTCTGGCTATGTGCCTTTGAGCAGCTTAATGTCTCTGACCTCAGTGTCTCCTGGAAAAGAGCTAATGCCTGCCCCCGGCGTGATGAGATGAATGAAGTGTGCAGTGCCTGGCCCTCGGAAAGCTCCCTAAGCCGCAGCAAAGTTGGTGGGTTGCTCCTTGATCCTGTGATGATGTGGGGTCAGTAGGCAAGGGGCGACCTCTTCCCGGTAGACCCTATGTCCTGGTGTCAGGGCTGACTGAAACCGGTACCCATCCAGAAGCCCCAAGTGTCCCATGGCCAGGGTCCTAATCTACATTGACTGGACCGAGTGTTGACCTCAGGGCCTCATGGGCCTGGGCTCTCCCAGGCCATCCCGGCTTGTCCCCAGCACAAAGAGATCAAGGCCTAGTGCACAATCCCACCACCCTCCTGGGGCTCGGTACGTGGTACTGCTGAGTGCGGGCCGCAGGGCTCAACTCTGGGGCCTGCTCTCAGGGAACAGACATTAAGAGTCCTCTGGCAGGAGGCAAGAGCTCCGAAAGGGACCCCTGGGAAGGGACCAAGGGACACCGAGTGGCTGCAGCTGCAGGAAAGCTAGAAACAGTTTCACCGTCAGAAGGGGACGAATAAATAACCTGTGGTACATTCATTCTATGGATATGGTTCAGCAGTTCATGTGAATAAACCAGACCTAGTTCTATTGACGGGGGTCCCCCTATGGTGAGCAAAACAGATTGTAGAATGGCATCTTCAACGTGAGCGTTCACATGAATTTAAAAACCTCCAAGCGATATCATATGTCGTTCATGAGCGTATATGTAGTGAAATACAGAAGTGTGGGTTAGAAGGAAGGACCCTTCAAGGTCATGGCTGAGGCAGCCTTGGGTAGGGGAGAGGTATGACTTTTGGGGCATGGGACTAAAAACCCAAGTTCCGGTTCTCTTGTTTATACCAGTTCCTGGCACACGGCAGGCTTGCACTGTGCGCGCTCCTGTGTGTATGTGGTGAATATGTCAGATTTCCAAAGGGAATGAAAAGGTGGGGGGGCCACAGTGGGGGGACAGCTAATAGAGCCTGTGTCAAGCAGAGGGGAGAGTATATTCAGAGACCCCGGTTCCTCCTAGTCCCAGACCCTCGAGTCCGATTGGATCTTTATGGGGGGCAGAGGAAGGCCCCTGTCTTAAGTGGGGGTCCCCAGAAGCAGACCCTGAATGCAGCGTCTGGCTTGGTGCAAGCAGGGGTGGGGGCTGGGCTTTCTGGTCATTGGCCAAGGGCTGCTCTGGAGTTGGGGGACAGTGACTTAACCTCCCAGGCTACTCTGGCTCCCTGACCAGGCAGGCCCAGTGGCCCCAGAAGCTGGAGGGCTGTCCTGCAAGAAGAGTGCCACCAGAGGTACGGGGACAGCGAGGGCCACCAGTGGGGTGCCCCCCTTCCAAACGGCAGGTCTCGTAACTGACGTTCAAACATTCATTCAACAAGCAACCAAGAGCCTATGGGAGCTAGGAGTCTTCCAGCTGCTGGGGATACCCGAATCAAGGGGAAAAAGCCCCAAGTACCAGGAGATTCCATTTGGCATGAGAGGTTCCAGGCAGGGGAACAGCTCATAGGAAGGCTTGAGCAGGTGTGTGCCTGGCCAGACTGTTTCTGGGCACGGTCGGGAGGCCGGAGTGGCTGGAGCCAAGGGAGGGAAGAAGGAATGAGGTCAGAGAGGCATCAGGGACCAGGTAGCAAAGGGCTAGTAGGTCATTTTGAGGACTTTGACTTTTTCTGAGTGAGATGAGGGGCCGCTGGAGGGCTTTGGGCAGAATGGGACACGATCTGACTCACACTCTAAAAGGACAGTGTCGATGGCTTGGGCTGGGAGGTAGAGATGGGGGTGGTGACAAGTGGCCGTGTTGAGCAGAACACCATGCACCGATTGTCCCTTCCAGGGAAGGACATCAGGCAGTTCTGCCCACTGTCAGAGTAATCAGAGACTCCAAGGAAAGCAGTGCAGTCAGTCACTGGCTGGACAACGCCTTACGCCTAGAAAAGACCAGATCAGCCTTGGCGGCAGGCGGCGGTCCCCCGTGGCCAGCAGTAACTGACGCAGGGCAGTTGGCTTACTCTCCCCTCTCTCCTGCCAGAGTGGAAGGACACTCCCCTCCCTGCGGAGGACAGACACAGCAGTGGGGTTGGCCGGGTGCCACATGACACGCATGTGTAAGCAGAACAAAAGAGCGAACCCTGGGCTTGAAATAGGGGAAGATATTCCCACACGAGGTGACAAGGTCAGCACAGGCTGTTGTGGGCTCTTTATCTCTTGGGAAGGAAGTGTTCCAGCCTCAAGGCCCATTGTTACCCAGCGGGTGGGTTTGAAAGACAGCAAGCAAGCGACTGCCTCGCCCAACGCGGCTGCTCTTGGATATGTTCTGAAGGCAAGGCGACAGGATTCACTCGTGGACAGGATGCAAGAGAAAAAGAAGAATCCACGATTGCAAGGTTTGGGGCCTGAGCAGCTTGGGGCTTGAGCTGCCACCGACTGGGAGGGAGGGTGGCAGGAAGGCCAGGTTCCAGGAAAGGCCAGATGAGCCACACTGAGGAGATGGGGCTTCCCACCAGACCTTCTCACCACTGGGAGGCCAGCTTTTATAGACACTTGGAAGTACTCTGTATTTCATCCTATAGTATCTGCTGATCCGGAAACTGTCGACCACAGGAAGCAAATTCCTCTTGTCTCTGCTCTCCTGCCGGTGAGGACTGAAGCCACTTGTCTGGTTCCCAAATCTTGTATTTTTTGTTTTCACAAAGCTGAGCCTTCCAGATGAGGGAGCCAGAGACAAGCCCCTGTCCCAGGAGAAGTCACTGTCTTCTGTTGGCCAAAACTGGACCAGAGGCAGCTATACCTGCAGGAGCCCCGGCCTTAGGCCCATCCTGGGAGTCTCCAGAACAGCCTGGAAATTCCAACTCTCCCAGCTTCCCTCCAAAGTGGCCCTAGAGCCAGAAAGCCTTGGTCAAATCCCTACTGGCACCCCATGACTGGCTGTGTAAGAGACAGGACAATCTCTTAACCTCACTGTGAGTCAGTTTTCTCATCGGAAAAGTGGGGCTACTCATAGTGTTGACTCAGGGATTAGTAAAGTCTGAAAATGTGTAACATCAGCATTTCTCATTACCTGTGTTACCATGTTAATTATTCAGAGAGAGGGAGGGGGTGATGGGTATAGGGGAGGAAAGAGTCTTCCTCAGCCCTCTTAGGGTCTCTGGCTGGGTCTGAAAATTAAACTGACAAAGATTAACAGGAGAAAAAAACACGTACATTTTTTCGAACTTTTACATGTACACAAGAACTTTCACAAGAGAAGGAAGGCCTGATGAAGTGATAAGAGCAGGGAGCTTTTATACCTTTCACACAAAAAGACAATAAATGTGTGAAGAATTGACAAGACAAAGAGGTCTGGGCTGGGGTAGTGAATGGTGAAGAGGTAACCAGGAAGATAAGGGTTAGATTAACAAGGTTTGTTTATACAGATTTCTTGGCTATAAATTCCCTGTCTCTGGTAATAAAAATGTCCTCTTTCCTCATGGTACAGGGAGGATACCATTCATGCAGAGATTTAGGACCTGTTTCAGGAAAGGACAAGGGATGGGGTCAGAGTGACTTCCTTCCTTCTGCCATTTTTTCAAACACTCAGGTTAAGATGTTCAGTATGCCACGGTGCCAAAATTTGGGGGTAGCATGTCCTGAGCCCCATCACCAGTCTGTCTGACCATCCATTCATGTATTCATTTATTATCAATTCTATAATAATTTATTGAGTGCTTCCCACAAGTTTTGAAAAAATTGCCAAGAAGTAAAACAGAGGTTTTCCTCACTGGCCACAGCAGAACCCTGAGGGTCCAGTTCTCCAGGTAGACGAGGGCTTGTGTTCATGCCTATGAATCTAAAAACTATTGATAGATTCAACATTATAAAACATTATCATATCGAAGATCTACACTCAGATTTACAGACTTGAAATTGAAGGGAGCTTAGAGCTCCAGAAGCCTAGCAGTTTGAGATGTTTTTTATTTCAAACCCTTGGCTCAAAAGAAATCTTACACAGGGTATAAAACAGAGCGGGTCTGACAGAGCCCACCAGCACCACCACCCCGCCACTCTGAGATATGGCCCCCAAAACACAATATGGAAACTCTTCTCCTACATCCACCTTATTTCACAGCTCGGGACACGGGCCCACAAAGAGGAGACATGGTCAAGTGCACGTGGAGACTTTGGAATGTGACGATGTGGAGACTGGGGTGCCAGGTAGAACTTAAAAGGAAAAAAACAGAACTTCTACAAATGAACAGTTAGAGACTCAATGGATGGATTAATTCATAGAATAGATACATCAGAAGAGAGAATCAGGGGCGCCTGGGTGGCTCAGTCGTTAAGCGTCTGCGTTCGGCTCAGGTCATGATCCCAGGGTCCTGGGATCAAGCCCCACATCAGGCTCCCTGCTCTGCGGGGAGGCCTGCTTCTCCCTCTCCTACTCCCCTTGCTTGTGTTCCCTCTCTCACTGTCTCTCTCTATTAAATAAATAAATAAATAAAATCTTAAAAAAAAAAAGAAGAGAGAATCAGTAGCCTTGAAGAGGTATTTGAAGGAATTACTCAGAATGGAGCAAAAAACACAAAAGAAGAGAGGTTAAGAAACAAGGGATAGCATGAGAAGGTCTGACATAACTCTATCGGAGTTCTGAAGGAGCCCCTGGGAGAGAGGCAACATTCAAAGGAATAAGGGAAGAGAATTTTCCAAAATGGAAAGACACCAAACCTCAGATTCAGGAAGCCAAGCAATCCCCAAACAGAAGAAATCCACATTTATAGTTATCATATTGGCACTTTGTTCAGCATTGCTTAATCTTTGGCACCTGGCACAGTTCCAGCACACAGTAAGTGCTTTATAACATATATAGAATGGGGGATCCCCAGGTGGCTCAGTCGGTTAAGCATCTGCCTTCCGCTCAGGTCATGATCCCAGGGTCCTGGGATTGAGTCCTCCAACAGGCTCCTTATTCAGCAGGGAGCCTGCTTCTCCCTCTGCCACTTCCCTGGCTTGTGCTCTCTCTTTCTCTCTGACAAATAAATAAATAAAATTTTAAAAAATGAAACAGAACACAAATATAGAATGGATGGTGCAGAACACCAAAGATGAAATTAAGATCCCCAAGGCGGGGGCGCCTGGCTGGCTCAGTTGGTAGAGCGTGCACTCTTGATCTCAAGGTCGTGAGTTCAAGCCCCATGTTGGACCATAGAGATTACTTTAAAAAATTAATTTAAAAATAAAAATTAAAAAATCCCCAAAGCAAGCAGGTAGAAAAGATGTTGTCCCAAAAGAAATGACAATTATACCGGCAACTGATGCCTCAACAACAAAAGGAGTAGGAAGACAGGGGAATGGTATCTTCAAAGTGGTGTGAAAAACAACCGTCAACCTACAATTGTGCACTGTGAGTTATCTTTCAGGAATGAAGAAAATAAAGGCCTATTCAGAGAAATGACAACAGAGTTTATCAGCAACAGACCTTTGATACAGAAACATCTAAAGAATCTTCCTTGTGGAAGAAGGACATTTTTCCACAAAGAAGATCTGACACACAAAGGAGACAGTAAACATGTGGTTTAGTGTTCAAAACTATACTGCTACATTTCAGGGGGAGCTGGCCAGGCACAAAGTGTTATAAAGTCCTTTTCTGTCTGGAAGGAGGGTAAACACTGGATTAACTTTAGACTTTGCCAAATTAATGTCTTGGAGAACCACTGAAAGAATAGAAATAGAATGTGTAATTTCCAAGACAGTGTTGGGTGTGTGCGTGGTGGGGGGAGAGCCTTGACCAACTCTTTTGTTATTGTTTGATCAATTCTTAAAAAGCCAAGAAAAGAGAAAAAAGAAACATGAATTTGGACCATGGGCAAACACAAAAATAAGATGGGTTTTATATATACACATCATGATCATACCTTTGTAAATGATTTTCTAGAAACTTCCAGCCCTATTGTGTTTATAAAAGACACACCTAAAATATACAGACACAGGAAGTCTGAGAGTACAAGAGGGAAAAATGTTAAACCAGGCAGGGGCGCCTGGCTGGCTCAGTCAGTGGAACACGCAACTTTTGATCTTGCAACCTGAGTTCGAGCCCCACATTGGGCGTGCGGTTTACTTAAAAATATATCTTAAAAAAAAAAAAAAGTCAAATCAGGCAAAGAGAGCTGGTGTAGCTAGATTAGTATCAGACCAGCTTGCCTTTATGGCATCATCTTCTTGGGATAAAAGAGCACCAAGATCTAAACAACGAAATGTTCGATCCACCAGATTTGGGAAGAGATGTTAGATACACAGACTCAGGAAGGAAGTATAATTACCCCTGTCCTTCAAGAATTGCTTTAGACTTTAGGAGGCTCTTGGGCATATTTATTTGTTAAATGTTCACAGCAACCAGTGAGCGGGTAGAGGAGGTGTTATCATCCCCCTTTTGCAGATGAGAAGGTCAGAGAAGTTAAGCACTTGCAAGGCACACGGCAGCAGAACGGATGGCGATCACAGGTCTTCTGACCCCAGGTCAAGTGCTCTTTCCTCTCGCGGTTGCAAAGGGGAAAGCAACAATCTGGACCGAGGGTGGAAAGGCGTGGCAGGGCTCCACGGGGAACAGCGGGGGCAAAGGCTTGGCAGACGGGAAAAGCCCAGAGGGCACTGTGACTGGGCCGAGTCCGCCACACGGGAGGAGTGGGTAGGGTGGACTCCAGGCAGTTTCAGGGGGATCCGACGGCCCGCCGCGTCGCCTATCTTGCACGTGCAAGAAGCTTGCACAAGGCCACGTGCTTCGCCACCGGATGCGCGGCGGGGCCGGGACCCTCGCGGAGAGGACCGCGCACCCGGGTGTCCCCCCCGCCCTGCGCCCGCGCCCTGCTGCCCACGCGGCGGCCACCGGCGGCCACGCTCCCGACTCATGGAGCCCCCGCGTGCACCTCCAGGCTCCGCGGCCGCTGGGCGGCGCGTTCTCTGCGGTCCCCCGACCCCACCCGCCTGGGTCGTTAGCTTTCGCCCGAGGTCCTCTCCAGTTTCAAGCCCGGTGGGGTGAAGGAGGACCGGAAGAAGACAGACGCCAGAGGACGGGCCCAGGAGGCCAGGAAAACTGACCGCCGGCTCTTTGGGTGGGAAGAGGAGGGAGGCTCTGATGTTCTTAATTGGACAGGGATGGGGGTGGCGTGGCCGGTGGCAGAAGGGGGGGGCGGGGCTGTGAGGAGCACGTGGATGGATAGATGCGCGCCCAGGCACGGGGTGGGGGCACCAAGTTAGGAAGGGATCCTGTGGGTTGAGCTGTCTCCTGTCTCTTTTGGAAGGAGGTGGACGGAGTTGAGGGGGGCGGGGTCCTGGTTCTGAGCATGGGCTGTGGAGTTAGTCCCTTGGCCCCTCTGCAGCCTCTGACCGGCTGTGGCGCTTGGGCTGGGCAGGGAGCCCCTTAAAGCTCCAGTTTCCTCATCTCTAAAACAAGGGACCTAATGCTTCGGGCTGCAGTGCCTATTTGGCAGGGTGTATGGTAAAGGCTGCATGGCGTTTACCATGGTCCGGGCGCTCATTTTGCACAGTGTAGGAGCCCCTGTTATGGGCCAGGTACTATTCCATGTGCTGCAAATACTCCAGGGGAAAAATGACAGTGGCTCGCAGCCCCTGGAGGGAGAGGACCAAGCTATACTCTCTTTACTCTGTTAGGTGGTGGCAAGTCATGGAGAAAAATCATGCAGGGTAAAGAGAGGACGGAGTGCGGACTGTGTGATTTCATGTGCGGCCCGGGAGTGAACAGTCAAGAAAGAATTCTTGAGATATTTTCAGTGTAGAAAATGTGGTTTTATTAAAGCACGGGGACAGGACCCATGGGCAGAAAATGCTGCACCAGGATTGTGAGGAGTGACTGATTATATACTTTTAAGTTTGTGGAGGAAGTCAGGGTAGAGATAATGTGAGTTTCTCAGGAATTTTTGTGCGCTGAGAGCAGACCTTGGAGGCCTGGCTGTCGTCAAGATAAGGTTGCTTTTCGTCCCTAGTAAAACATCAACAGGAAGGCGGCCTTGAGTTCCTTGAGGAAGGTCACGCTCAACCTGTCTCAGGTATTCGGCAGTGGGCTGCAGGCTGTAAGGAGATGGAATTTAAGCTACATTTCTCTGGCTTTTGTTCTCCTCATCCTTTTCTCCCCTCTGAACAGTTTTGACCCTTAAACCTTTAAGGTTGCTGAGGGAGGAAGGTCTTCTCTTCTGTAATTTCTTCCTGCTGAATAGGGGCCTAGAGATGTCCCCACCTTTGGGTCAGCATTGGTCACTTGGGGAACTTTTATATATATAGGAGTTACCAAAGGCAGAGACAGCCAATCCAAGGTGTAGACACCACATATGAATCTCCCTGAGGAAAAGGGATCATCTATCAGCAGGAAGTTATGGGAGGGAAGGGGTCTTAGCACCAGGCAGGGAGACACCGGGGGAAAAAAACAAAAAAAGAAGATTAACATTATTATGTGAAAGAGAAGCCCAATAAAAAAGGCCTTTGACAGTGGACCAAAGTTTTCCTCCAGTGCCTTCACTGTTGTTTGAAGAGAAGTGTGAGAGGTCTTCCACAGGTCCACAGAAATAAGAAGGTGGGTTAGCCAGCCCGCTGGATTCCTGTGAGGAAGGTACGGATTTCATTCCTAATATAGGAGTCCATGAGGAATGGCCTTCCAATTTTATGGCCATGGGAGAACATAATACAACCCAGTAGGGGCCCTTCCATTTTGGAGTTAAACCCCCTGCTGTGTTAGACTTCCAATCCTTGAAATAAACCGTGTCTCCTGGGTTTCTGTGGGGTGGGTTGCTAGTAACCGTCAGATCAGGTGGAGGGAGGATATGGCCTGTGTATTCCTTTAGCTAGATAGTTGAGGAAACCAGAAGAATTCAGAAAATAGTGTTAAAATCTAATATCTACAAAGATGTTATTGAAACCTATTTTCTCTCTATAATCACCCTCATTCTTATCAAAGATAGCCAAATCAAGACTAATTCGTTTAAAAAAAAGTCCAATTTTATTTTATTATATAATTATTATTTTTAGAGAGGTGGGGAGAGGCAGAGGGAGAGGGAGAGAGAGAGTTTTAAGCACGTGGGGTTCGATCTCACAACCCTGGGATCATGACCTGAGCCGAAATCAAGAGTTGGACGCTTAACCGACTGAGCCTCCCAGGCGCCCCAAAAAGTCCAATTTTAACAAACCTGTCCTAATTATTTACATAAGCTCAGCAAGAAGAGTGACTGATCACATAGATCTTTTAAAATCTGCTTTGCTGGAAGTTTTATAAGGAATCTCGGTTGAACTTTCAGTAGCCTCTCTAGGCCAGAAGCCAAGCCAAGTGCTTACCATCACACATGCCTGCAGTATCTGTAGATTTGGGCGTGTTCCTCTTCTCGAGGTCCCTAAATATCCTGAGGCTCCTGCACCTGCCAGGAGGTGACATCCTTTACTCACCTGGTAAGGCTGCTGGGACCTCTGTAAGCAAGGTATCAGGCCAGCATTTCCAAGGGGCTCTATTGACTTCAGGTTTCATAAAGTCAAACTTAATTCCTTAAAGCTGTTTGGTCATATCCGAGTCTATGCATGTCCCTCAAATATGACATTCCATTCAAAGCCTTGGTAAAATAACCAATGTTTCCAATGGTGTCCTGTTACAAGGAGAACAGATTCTTATTGAACTTATGCCAATGATTATGATTGCCATGGAAGAAAGAATATTCACTGAGAGTTTCTGAATTTCAGAGAGTTCAGGTAGAGAGAAAAGTTAAATACTTCAAATTGTTCACAAAAGAACATTTTATCATGTTTCTGTAAGTCATGGACATCTTAAGAGAAAGTTCCCTCAATCTGGAAGAGCAAACATCAGAGAGCCAGCAATGTTTCAAACAAGAGTCACAAAAACTACAATCATTTTCCTTAGTGCATTTAGTCCCATGTTCCTAATTCTTATTCAGTTTGAAGGCAGCTTTTTAGTTAGCTCTGGAAATTCTTACCCATTTCAGTTTTATGATTTTAAAGATATCAAAAACCTGTATTTGTCAGAAGCCCTTTTTATGAATCTCTTTGAAGATGAAACACATTCCACAAGAAAATAAGAACAATAACTATCAATGACAAAAGACTCAAAAATGGACATAGTTCAAGATCTGATGAGAGTTCATTGTAATAGAGCTGACAAGGAAATTCTGTTATCTCTGTGACATCTAACACTTCAATAATCAGAATATTAAGTGATGACCTTATAGCAGAACATAACACACCAAATAAACGAGCCTAATTAGTCAAGGAGACTTCATTTATGATTTAAATCTCAGGGAAGTTGATTAAAACCTCAGAAAGTGGGCACCTGGGTGGCTCAGTTGGTTAAGCAACTGCCTTCGGCTCGGGTCATGATCCCGGAATCCTGGGATCGAGTCCCGCATCGGGCTCCCTGCTCAGCAGGGAGCCTGCTTCTCCCTCTAACCTTCTCCCCTCTCATGCTGTTTCTCTCTCTCTCTCAAATAAATAAATAAATAAAATCTTAAAAAAAAAAATAAAACCTCAGAAAGTTATAGAGCCCATGCCTAAATAGGATTACAGATCATGACAAAACTTAAAACTTAATTATTTATTTAACCAAGGTGGCAATAAGAGACTCCTTGGTAGAATAAAAGTTTTATATTTAATGCTGATAACCCTAAAGACAGGTCTTAATTAAACCACCACACTTAAATTTAGTTTAAATGCAGAATACGTTCCTCCTGGGTCCACTTAAAAGTCAATCAGTTTGTTCCCCATTGTCAAGTTTTACCCGGGGCAGTGGTGAGGAAATCTGAAGGGGGCGGTGTAAGTCCAAGGGGATGCTCTTCGCTCCCTGACAGTGAGGGGAGGAGAAAGAGCCAGTGGGGTGGAGGCACCAAGGATGGTCTAGGGGCCAACTATGCAGGCCACACCCAAGGTGGTGCAGAAACAGGAGGAGGAGGAGGGGGAGGGGAAGGCAGAAGAGGTGAGATGCCCCCAGGAAGGCTGGAGGTGGATAAAAGCCCAGCAGGCAGAGAAAGAGGATTCCCAGTCCTAAAGCCCACCAGCTTGAACAGATAAAAAGACAGGTTTTCTTTCCAACAGCAAGCGGAAATAGGCAGTCCCTGTCGGGCTGGAGAAGACAGAGAAATTCCCCGAAACAAAAGGAATTTCGGCCGCTGCTTGGGAATATTCCTTAAAGTCCCCATCCCAAGGTAGACTAACCAGAGACAGCTGGCTCCAATTATCATAGCCATGAGCCCGGGAAATGAATGAGGGAGAAGCCCCCACATACAGCGCTAGTAGTCTGGGTCTATCAGGAGGAACAGTGAGAGAGAGTCTGTATCCCCTTTGTCAGGGATGGCCCGTATTTCCTCCAGCAACCTGAGTTTATTCGGAGGAAGCCTGTTTAGATAATCATCATCCAATATATGGGGAGGGGGTTTTCTAGACTGTTTAGTGGCCAAACACATTCTACAAGAGGCCCTTAAGTCGGGGTCCTAATTTAGGGCCATGAAGGCCTGGACATAGGCCACTTGCCCTGTTTCCTGCAGAAGAGATCTAACAGATAGATCGTATTGAAGCTTAATGTCCCATTTATGAGCCATTTTTCCTCATCTCTTTGGTTTTTTTTTTTTTAAGATCTTATTTATTTATTTGACAGAGAGAGACATAGCGAGACAGGGAACACAAGCAGGGCGAGTGGGAGGAGAAGCAGGCTTCCCGCTGAGCAGGGAGCCCGATGCGGGGCTCGATCCCAGGACCCTGGGATCGTGACCTGAGCCGAAGGCAGACACTTAACAACTGAGCCACCCAGGTGCCCCTGGTTTTGTTTTGTTTTTTTTTTTTAAGATTTTATTTATTTGAGAGAGAGAGTACAAGTGGGGGGAGGGGCAGAGGGACAAGCAGACTGTCCACTGAGCAGGGAGCTGGATGTGGAGCCCCATCCCAGGACCCTGAGATCATGACCTGAGCTGAAGTCAGATGCTTAACTGATTGAGGCACCCAGGCACCCCTCCTCATCTCCTAAGGAATACTGAGGCCATGCAGTGTTACAGAAGACCAGTCCTTTCTTGGAGCTTGCAATCCAAATTGTTTCCAGTGGGTAAAAAGGCATCCCAAGGGAGAGCCCTTGGGAACTGAAAAAGAAGCCTAGAAGGTCCGTTATCAAGAAAATCCTCCCTCCCCCCACCCCCCGGGTGGCATCCCATGTAGGATATATCAGAGGCTCCTGGTGTCAAAGCGACCCAAGGTGTCCCTCTAAGGAAATTGCTATGATCACCACCCCGCCCTGTAGGAGGGATGCTGGTGCCCCCCCACCCCGCTTTTCCCTTGCATCCTAGGCTACAAAGGGGTGCCAGTGAATGGACCAAAATACCATGCCATGCCTTGCCTTGCCATGCTGTGCCATGAAGAACCCACCGTTTTTAACCCATGGAACACACTAGAAAAATTTTACAAGCGGAAATTACCCCATGTTGTAATTTAAGTGGTATAGGACATTGACTGAAAACAGTAAAGGTAGAAATCCATCATGGTCTAAGCAACATTCCAATACATTTGGTCCTTACAGCCAACTTCCCTAGGAAATGGTCCCGTTTGGGTTTTAATTCAATCAGGTACTGGTTTCGGCTGGCTTCCAGAGGAGGTCTCGCGGCCAGAAGTGGCTGGACCAGAGATGTGAAAGGGGTCACATTAGACCCGATGAGAAGGAAACCTCACACGGGAGTCTTAAGATTGGCAGCTGTACTAGTCACTTAGGTGGCTGTCCTGTGCCCAAGACAGACAACTTTGTATAAGAATAGGAATAAAGAGGAGCTCCTGGGTGAGTTGGTTAAGTATCCGACCCTTGGTTTCAGCTCAGGTGATGATCTCAGCGTCGTGAGATCAAACCCCACATTAGGCTCTGTGCTCAGTGCAATCTGCTTGAGATTCTTTCTCCCTCTGCTCCTCCCCCCAGTGTGTGCACTCGTTCTCTCTCTCTCTCAAATAAATAAATAAATCTTTAAAGAATAGGATAGAATTCTTGGGACATTTTCAGTGCAAAAAGCGTGGTTTTATTAAAGCACGGGGACAGGACCCATGGGCAGAAAATGCTGCACCAGGATTGTGAGGAGCGACTGATTATACACTTTTAAGTTTGTGGAGGAAGTCAGGATAGAGATAATGTGAGTTTCTCAGGAATTTTTGTGTGCTGAGAGCAGGGTCTACAGGACCTTGGAGGCCTGGCTGTCATCAAGATAAGGTTGCTTTTCGTCCCTAGTAAAACATCAACAGGAAGGCGGCCTTGAGTTCCTTGAGGAAGGTCACGCTCAACCTGTCTCAGGTATTCGGCAGTGGGCTGCAGGCTGTAAGGAGATGGAATTTAAGCTACATTTCTCTGGCTTCTGTTTTCCTCATCAGGGAGCCACTACAGTGGGGGAGAATGGTCAAGGAAGGACTCACTGCTGTGGTTAAGGCAAGCCTTGAAGGAGAGAGGGAGGGAGAGTTCCAGGCAGAGGGAACAGCAGGTGCAAACGCCTTGAGGTGGGAATGTGCACGACACTTTTGAAGAACATCGAGGAGGCTGATGTGTTTGGAGCAGAGAGAGCGAGAGGGACAAGGCGGGTGAGGTCAGTAAGGTAACGGGGGGCCAGATAACACAGGGCAGGGGGTCAGCAAACATTCTTAAAGGCCAGAGAGTAAATGTTTTGGGCTTCGAGGTCCATGAGGTCTGTGTTTCGACCCCTCTGCTGTTGTATCAAGAAAGCAGCCAGAGATGAGCCATAAATCACTAGTGGTGGCTGGGTTCCAAGAGAACTTTACTTACATAACAGCTATTGGGCCTTGAAGGCAAGAGCTCAGAAGAGGAGGAGCCAGCCAGGTGACTGGGAGGGAGCTGACAGGCAGGAGGGAGGGGAGGGAACCCAGTCAAAACCCACACTCTGCACACGGAATAAAACAAAGCAGAAGAACTGCGTCAGACTTTGCAAGGCTCTCATCCTGCAAGCCAGGAAACTCAGGGCTACGGGACCGATGAGTTCCAACTGTTCACAGAGCAAGGGGTTTTTATGGGATAAATGCGGAAGTCATCTGGCTTTTGGAGCTGACTGGTCTAGAGCTAATGGTCTTTCTTATTTGGATTCAAGGGACTCCAAGGGAACAGGAAGTCCAGAGAGAGCGCGAACAGACTTTGGTGCTCGGGGATTGGCTGGTGTCCTCAGCTGATTTCTGAGAAGAGCTGTAAATTCCTGTAAGGTTAGGTTAAGTGTCCTTTATGCGCCTACGTTGGCCATCTCCATTCTGCCTTTGACATAAGTGACTCCATTTTAGTTTGGTTCCACACCCAAGAAGGGGGCATCCTGGAGTCAGGGAAGCAAGGGCTCCCAGGAGGACGAGTGAGTGACCCCCGTCCTATGGCGGCTACTGCCTCCAGAAAGCCCAGGACTCTGGGCTGGCCAGGGGCGTGGCATCTCGGGGATCACCTGGAGGAAAGCAGCTTTGGGCAGGTGGGGGTGGGGGGAGCCGATTGCAGTGAGGTCGGCAGAGGTGGAGAAGGGAGAGGAATTGGGATTTGGGTGTAGTGAGAGTGGGAGAGATGAGCTGGAACCTGGAGGCTCAAGAAGGGTGGTGGTGGGTTTTTTGGGTGGTTTTGCTTTCTGTCTTTTAAAGTTGGAAGAAATAACCACCTGCTTAAGTGCTCATAGGAATGATTCAGTAAAAAAGGGGGAAGCTTTGGTGGGGGGGTGGTTTCTGGAGCAAGGACATCAGAGCCTGTGTCCCATCCCCCAAGCTCTGTACCCCGGTTCAGGCCTGAGTCTGCTGTGGGGCCGTGGGGCGTCACGGGTGCTTTTCCTGATTCACAGAATGGCACCTCGGAGGCCAGCGGTGGCTCTGGGCGCTGTCCTTGGGGAGGCAAGACGGGATGGCCCCCAGAGCTCTGGGGAGGGTCGGGCTGGGAACGGGACCACACAGGATGGGGGAAGGGCTAGGAGGCTATGGCCCGGAAGCTGGCTGGTAAAGGAACACAAGGCATTTCTCTTCCGCTTGTCCTATTTTGTGAGTGCAACAGAAAGCAAGGTCTGCTTGAGGGGGTGAGGGGAGGGGAGGTGGTGGCAGGGGTTTGAGGACAGAGGAGAAAGTGTGAATTGGCATCAGGAGGGAGGGGGAGGGAACTAGAGTCTCATTCTCCCGCAGCCTTTGCCCCCGCTTGGGATGGAAGGTGGTCATTTGGAGCGAGGTTTTCAGTGCAGCAGTAGGGTGAAAAGCACTAGTCAGTGTTGTGCAGAGTGAGGAGGGGTGCGGGGCCAGGGTGAGGGTGTGCCAAGGGCTGCTTATATGCTGGGTGGTTAAACTGTGGAAGGAGGGGTGAGACAGCAAGCAGCGAGGGACAGTCAGAGGGTGGCAGGGCCAGAGGTTGGGGTCTGATGGGGGAAAGACCACTGAATCGGGGACTAGAGGATGGGGTGGGCTCTGGAGCTGAAATTATGGAGTGGGTGTCGTTATGTAGGATGACCAAGCCTGGGGGCATCATGGGAGCAGGTGGCTGAGGTGGGACGAAGGGCAAGATAGTGCGAAAGGAAGAGAGATCAAGGACTCCGCACACCAGGAGTGGGAGGTGTCGGCAGTGTGGATGGTGAAATGATCAAGAACTGTGGTGTGTGTTGGAGACTGGGACAGTGAGCCAGAACTGAAACCTTCAAGGAACGAGGGGACAGGGGCTGGACTGGTTTTGGGGCCTGTCTGGAGCTTGGGGCTGGAGTGTTCTAGAGAGGGGAGAAGGCGGGAAATGGGGGCGGGAAGCAAAGAGGGCCCCCTCCCCCGGCCTAGTGGTCTGAGAGAGCCCCCACCTGAGAGGACTGCCCAGGAAGCAGGGGCCACAGAGAGGTCTGTGGTCAGTGTTAGAAGGAACAGGTGCTGGAGGACACGAGACATTGTCAAAGGAAAGGGGGTGGTAATGGGGGCCTGACCAGGACAGCTGGGGTTGGGCCCCAGGGCAACCAGGGGTTGCTGGTGAAGGGTGCATTGTGGACCAGGGCTGGGGTGTGGCTTGGTGGGAGCCGGGCATCCTGTTCTTGCCCTTCAGAACCCATCCGATCAAACAGGTCAGACCACTGGCTGTGGTGTGGGCCAAGGACACTGTCGCCTTGGCTTTGCCCTGGAGCCCATGGAGCTGAGACCTGATGCCAACCACAAGGAGAATGTGCCCCCCAGGCCTGCGGCGCCCCTGAGGCCAGGCAAGATGATTAATGGGTCTGGGTTGGATGTGGCAGGAGCAGCTATTGGCCCAGAGCTCCTTTCCCATCAGGCCAGCCCAGGGCCTCACTAATTCCAGAGATAAGCTGGACAGGGCCAGCTGGACCAGGACAAAGTCTTCCTAGCCTGGGGCTGAGGGAGAGTCAGGAAGAGGCAGACCAGGAGTGGGCCTGGCTGGGACCCCTGGCTGAGAAGGGCGGTCTGTGCCAGGGTAGTGGCTCGGGTGCTGGGGACTTCGAGAAGGCTACAGAGCTGCTACAGCCAAGGATGGAAGCAGCCCCTAAACAAATTCAGATTCTGATTCACAGGCCAGTTTCTCCAAGTTCTAGCTGTGTGACTGTGGGGCAAGTTGCCAAACCTCTCTGAACTTTAGTTACTATCTTCAAAGCTGAAGGTCTGGTCCACTCCAGATGCTAGGCCCTCCCTAGTCTTCCACTGTGGAATGGTCTTGGGGCTCGGGAGACTACACCCCACGCCAAGTCCCCAAGAGCCACTCCCTTGCAGCTATTGGATGTGTTGGGTCTTGTTCTAACCCCCAGGGCTATCCCCCATTACCTCCGCCCAAGTCAGAAATAAGTCATCCTTGGCTCTTCTCTTCCCTTCATCCCCCTACCCCCTTCTGAGCCTCCACAGCAGATCCGAATCTGTCTCCGAATTCCCTCTTCTGTCCCTGCCACTCCTGATCCCTGCCCTGTCATCTCTCACCTGGGATGCCCTCAACAGCCTCATTCCTGTCCCCCTGCTTCCCTCTGCCCTCCACCCCGCCTGCGCCCCAGCCCTTCTCCCTGCAGCCTGAGTCAGACCACCACTCAGTCCACTGGGGGAGTCCTGGCCCCCTCCCACCCGGAGCCCTGTCTCTGACCAGCAACCCCCAACCCACCCCAGCACCAAACACCAGCTCCCCCCCCCACCAGGGCACAACTGTCTCTCCTCTCTTTAGAGCAGCCCAGGTTCCTGAAGAGCCGAGATGTCGGCCTGGGCAGTGGACTTGGCCGGTGGGCGCGCTCGTACCAGGCCCAGAGGGGAGGGCCTGCCGCCACACCCTCCCCAGGGGCCGAGCTGCACCAGGAGACTTGCCGTGTCCAGACCAACCTGGCTGGCCCGAGCCCCGGCCTGAGCCTCGTCCTGAAGGACACAACCGGCCGGATGATGAACTCAAGCTTGCAACAGCAGAGTAACCTGGAGCGCCCGGCCAGCAGGCCCCAGGGGAGGGCCCGAGAGCTCGCCATCCAGCAGAATAACCTGAGCATGAGGGGGACCAGCTCGGCTGAGTGCAGAAGTCACATCAGTCCCCACCTCTGGCCCCACACGACCCCTCTGTCCCCACACGATCCTCGCCCCCAAGGATCACTGGTTTGCCCATCCTCCAGACTGAGACAGTCCCGGCTGCTGGCCACAGACTCCCCTGGCCCAGACGTCCAACCCGCTGCAGGCTTTGCCCCTTTCAATGGGCACACACGGCCAGGCTCCAGACCCTGGTGTGGCCTGGGGAGCTGGCCCTCTAGGCTCAGGGGGGAGCCCCTCACCCTGGAAGACCTGACTGTCCCTGTCCAGAGCCAAGCTCGGGGCCCATCCCAAACTGCCATCCACCAACTGCTGGCCTCCGTGCGACACCTGGAGCACGCAGTTGCCCGTCTCGGGTGCCAGGCGTCCCAGGAACCCAGCAGTGGCCAGGTACTCCCTGCCCACGCCCAGCCCAGCCAACCTGTTCTTGCTTCCTGGGATGGGAGGAAGAAACACCTGCCAGGTCTCAGGGAAACTGCCAATTTCCCAGAGACACAAGGGACCCAGGCTGGCCTCTCAGACTCTCAGGCAAACAGGAAGCCTGCGTCCCTGGAGACCACGCTGGGGATCCTGACTGGGGATTTCCTTGACCCTAAGCAGGGGGTCCTTCTGGCCAAGCCCCTGAGGCAAGGAGAGAACTTCTCCCCGGGGCCGACATACGGCAGCGGGCAGAGGGGAGGCCCCTGGCTCCCTCGAGGGGTGGGCAGCAAGGAGGCCAGGCTCTGCTCTCCGGCCCACTCCCGTGTGGCCCGGGGCGTCCCAGCTGGGCAGAAGGGGGGGCAGGTGACTCTGCTGGAGCAGGTCAGCAAGGAGGAAGAGAGGAGGGCTTCCTGCCCAGCAGACGCAGCCCCAACAAGGAGCACCATGCAGGTAGAGGCCAGAGGAGGCCGGGTGTGGGAGCTGGGGGACCTCAGAAGGACTCCTCCCAGGAACTCTCATGGCCAGCTGGCTGCCACTACCCTGTTAGACCCCCTTCCCCCGGAAAAGGAGGCCTTGGGCAGGCAGGCTTGGCAGAGGGTGTCCTGTCCTGCTTGCTCCTCAGCCTGAGAACTGTGTCATGTCCTTTTGCTTTCCAAGAAAAAAGCCCGAAACGTGGTGAGCCTGGAGTCCAAGACAGCCCGGTGAGGCCATGGGCTGGGGGGTGGGGGCCGGCCACCCTCCTGGGAGAGCTGCTCCCCCATTTGCCTGGGCCAGTGGAGACCAGCCCCTGATGGAGGTCAGGCCCTGGTGGCAGATCCATGCAGGACTTCCGGGGGAGGGGACTTCCTTCACCCTGTCCCTGCTGGGGAATGCGAGGGACCTCCCGGGCCCCAAGGACAGGGACATGGGGACTGCTGTGGCTGCTGGGAATCTGCAACTTCTAAGGCTGCCTGGCACTCTTGGCCATCAAGGGGGCATTCTGCGGCTCCAGGAGTTTGCTTGTCTGGGATTTCCCGGGCTGGCCACCAGCAGAGGGCAGTTCCTCCAGTCTGCAGCTGGTCTTCCTGCGGCAGCATGAGGCGTCAGGGCTGGACAGGTGACCTGGGTGGTGCCCGGCCCCCAGCTGCTTCCTGGGGCCCAGGGGCCAGGCCCACCCCCCTGATCAGCCCCGGTCTGGCCCCAGCTGGCAGTGGCTGTCCAGATGTTTTGGAGCCTGGTGGCACTTGGTGCAGGAACGGCGGACAGCGGCTGCAGCAGAGGCCCTGGGCCACCCGCAGGTGTTACGCAGAGGCCTGTGGGCGCTTGGGCGGGCTCCGCGGCTCCAGGAGGCCCAGCTGGAGGTGGCGTGGAGGCGACACACTCAGGCCTTACTGGCCCAGAGCTTCCAGAAGGTCAGGGGCCTCCCGGTTGGGCCATGGGGCAGTGATGAAAGGCTGGTATGTCTGGGGAGGGGGTTCCTGTGGGGCACCTGTTCTGTACCTCCTCAGTGAGCTGCGGTAGAGCGGGTGGAGGGCCACCCAGACACCTGAACTAGCTCTGCTGGTGTTCACATCCTGCCTCCGCTACTTTCTTTTTTCCACGATTTCTTGCTGTGTGGCTTTGGGCAGGTTACTTAACCTCTCTGCGCCTTAGTTTCTTTCGCTCCAAAATGGGATAATAATAATAGTACCTCCCTTTCAGGGCTGCTGGGAGGTTAAGTTAATAAATAGAAAGGACTTAGAACCCTGCTTAGCACACAGCAAGTGCTCTACCGTATGAGTGGTTGCTATCTTTTACCCGTGGCTAGTCAGCCAGGACTGCCAGGACACGTGTGTGTTCTTCCCTCCTTGGGAAAGGGGTCCTCTGGGAGGGCCCAGCTCCAGGATCTGCCTCCCAAGGAAAGCGCTGCGTCTTGGGCTCCTTCTCTCCATTCATTCATTTATTCCCAAAGGGGCCGGGCAGTCTACAGGTTAAGACCGAAGGCTTTGGAGTTGGACATTTCTGTCCCTGCACCCCACCCTGGTGCCCCCTCTTGGGGCACATTTGAGGCTGCCGCTGACATCCTTCTCTCCCTCTCTCTTCCCCAGTGGAGAAACCGGACTCTGCAGCAGAAGCAGAGGCAGCCGCACGTCCAGGCTGGGCCGGGACCCCCACCCTCTGGGGCAGGACAAGGCCAAGGCCCCTCAGGAAGGGAGCCAGGGGTGGACCCCACCAGGAGAAACAGGTAGTGCAGGACACCCCAGTGGCCCCTGGGCAGTGCTGGTGGCCTCCCTTCCCCCGCTTCCTGCCTCAGTGTCCCCCCTCCCCGCTCCCCCCATAAGAGAATGAAGATGAAACCCGCAGATGTGGACAAAGCTTTGTGCAAGAGTATGTCCATGGCAGCATTATTTCTATTGCTTGTAAAAACTTCAAAACCGGCTAAGTGCCCCACGGTGAGGGAGAAAATTATGGTTTAGCAACTCTTCAATACGATGTTCATCAAGACTTTAAAAATTCCTCCTCATTCATTTTTTAAATTTTTCGTTTCAATATCTTTATTGGCGTTATTTCTAATTGTAACAGTAATGCGTGTTTGATTTGAAAAAAACACTCCCAAATAGTTGAACCTTTCACCGCCCTTCCCTAGGTATTCCCCCTTCCTAGAAGTAGTTTCATGGGTATTTGCATGGAATTTTTAGTGACAAGGAGAAATGGTTTTGGTATGTTAGATGGGGGGGGAGGCTAAAAAATGGTGTGTAAGATATTTTTCGTGCACATGAAACAATATAGAAGGAAAAACAGTGAAATGTCGTACAATTACTTAGCACTACCGAACAGCTCACTTAGAGATGGCTAAGACAGTTAAGCTTCATATATTGTGTATTTTATTATTGTGTATTGCTCAAAATGAAAATCAATAAATATTTCGTCCAAAAAACATGCTGAAATAAGCAGATAGTGCTTATCTCTGGAGCAGTGAAATTCAAGTTGGCTATTTCCTCTCCATTCCCTCAATCTTCCACTACAGCAAACTATGGGTTTTGTTTCTATTTGTAAATGAAACAAATGTGTTTAAAATAATTATTCAAATGCCATTTGTTTGAATACATGTTTGCTGTGAGAATCCAAATGGTATTGAAGAGAATGAAACAGGGGCGCCTGGGTGGCTCAGTCGTTAAGCGGCTGCCTTCGGATCAGGTCATGATCCCAGGGTCCTGGGATCGAGCCCCATGTCGGGCTCCCTGCTCTGCGGGAAGCCTGCTTCTCCCTCTCCCTCTACCTGCCACTCGCCCTACTTGTGCTCGCTCTCTGTCAAATAAACAAAATCTTAAAAAAAAAAAAAAAAGAGAGAGAGAGAGAGAATGAAACAAAAGCAGAACTTCCCCCAAGATCGCTTTGATAATCAGGGATGATATGGAGAGAACGGGTTGGGGTAGGGGTAGCTGAGCGCACATTTGCACCTGCCGTGGTGGTGGCCGGGTGGCCAGGTTGGGACTGTGTGCTCTCCCTCAGCCTGACCCGGGGCATCGGTTTCTCTCTGGGCAACTTCACTCACAGTCCAGGGAGTCCGAGGGAGGAGGCAGGAGCCTGGCCAAAACCAGCTGGAGGCGATGGGGTAGACCAGATGCTGCAGGTCTTACAACAACTGGCCGGTGAGCTGTGGGCCCCGGGAAAGCAGGGGAGAGGGAGAGGGGTTGGCCCCAAGCACCCACACTGGGCAGGGCCGGGGCTCCTGAGCGAATGAGTGCTTACTGAGCGTCTACTTGGACAGCTTCCCAGACACGATTTCATTTGAGCCTTACGGGACCTGGTCAAGGCTTTGTGCCCAGTTTACGGATGGGGAAAGTGAGGCACAGAGAAATTAAGTGACCAGCTTGAGGGCACACAGTATGAAAGGTGCACATCCTGTATTTGTGTGCCGTTGATGTTAATACAGCTCCTGCAGAAGCTTGAGTATTCGAACCGGAAGGTCCCTCAGACATCACTCACTCCAGGGAAACTGAGGCCCAGAGACGGGGAACGACAGAGCCTCCTCCTGTCCTGAGCCTCCCTACTCTCTCTCCACTTTATAGTCTTCCTGTTGTGGTACCATCAGAAGGACTGGGCCAGGCGGGAGAGGGGGTTCCAGGGAGAGGCCTCCCAGGTCACACCGAGGACTCAGAGGAGGGGGAGACGCCCCCAAGCCCGGTGCTCTCCTGCTGCAGATGCACCCAGGGTGGCCTTGCCGGACACTCAGCAGCGGAGAGCCTGGCTCTGCAGGTAAGGAGAAGTAGAAGAAGGTGGGAGTGGGGACCCCCTTCTTTGAGGCAGAGGGATTTGGTCCTAAGCAAAGCTCAGCGCCGGCCGCCCCCCAGCCCCGCTCCTGGAAGCACAGCAGTCATACAGGGTACGCCAGTAAGTGTCGTGAGGGGAAGGAACACAGATCCATAAAAGGATTTTTCCCGTGTTAATTTTTTACGATGCGACATTTACATCTTACACAAAAGTAGAGAAAATAGGTACTAACCCCCAGCGTCCCCATCACCCAGCTTCAAGAAAATCGCCTCCTGGGGACGCCTGGGTGGGGCAGTCCGTTGAGCGTCTGACTCTTGGTTTCGGTTCAGGTCATGATCTCAGGCTCCTGGGATCGGGCCTCGCGTCAGGCTCGGCGCTAGCATGGAGTCAGCTTGAGGTTCTCTCACTCCCTCTCCATCAGCCCCTCCTGCTCATGCTTTCTCTTTCTTTTTTTTTTTTTTAATTTTTTTTTTAAAGATTTTATTTATTTATTCATGAGAGATAGAGAGAGAGAGGCAGAGGCAGAGGGAGAAGCAGGCTCCCCGTGCAGCAGGGAGCCCGATGCGGGACTCAATCCCAGGACCCTGGGATCATGACCTGAGCTGAAGGCAGACGCTTAACCGACTGAGCCACCCAGGCATCCCCATGCTTTCTCTTTCTAAAATAAATAACTAAAATCTTTTAAAAAAAGAAAGAAAAAGAGAAAATCACCTCCTGAAAACCTTGTTTCATCTGTACCCCAACTGCTTCCCCTATGTTATTTTAAAGCAGGCCCCCCACATCATACCGTTTCACCCATAAATACTTCTGTAGCATCTCTAAAAGATAGGGACTCTTTTCAACAACATACCCACCGTGCCATGATCACGCTTAAAAGTGAACATTAATTCCTTAATACCAACTGTTTTACAGGTACACATTCTGTTATAGTTTGTTTGAACCAGGATCTAAATAAAGTCCTCATGTTAAAGTTGGTCGATAAGTCATTAAAGTCTTTTTGAGCTCTGGGGTCCCCTCTAGTTTTTTCTTTGCAATTCATCTGTGGAGGAAACCAGGTTGCTGATCAAGTAGAGTTTCCCCGGGTCTACATCCTGCTGCCTGCATCCCCCAGTGCAGTTTCTTTTTTTCAAAGATTTTATTTTTATTTATTTATTTGAGAGAGAGAGAAGGAGGGAGGGGGAGAGGGAGAGAGAGAAGCAGACTCCCCACTGAGCAGAGAGCCCCACGTGGGGCTGGATCCCAGGACCCTGGGATCACGACCTGAGTGAGCCAAAGGCAGACACTTCACCGACCGAACCACCCAGGTGCCCCCCAAGTGCAGTTTCCTAGGAGAACTTTGAGCGAAGTTTGCTGAGCTCAACCATGGTTCCACGGAGATGTGAGGATGAATGCTTGGCCCGTTGAGGGAGAGCCAGCAGGAGACCACCAAGCGAAGGAACCATACAGGCAAAGGCCCGTGACAGGGGAGTGTGGGAAACTCAAAGGACACCCTGGCAGCCCAGGGTGGGGGCCGGGGGGTGGTGGGTTAAGATGAAGATGGAAAGGCATGCCAGGGCCAGATCATGGCCTTGTAGGCGGTGCCGAGGAGTTGACATTCTGTCCTAACCGCAAGGCGGGCAGGGGGGCACCGCTGGGGGCTTTCAGCAGGGGAGCAAGATGACTGCATTTGAGATTGGAAAAAGATCACTCTGGCCACTGAGATGCCAGTGCCTGGAGGGGCCCCGAGTGGATGCGGGAGGCTGCGGAGGCCACCCGGGCACCCAGCGGTGAGGGCGTGGTGGCCCGAACAGGGTCAGAGAGTGAAGTGGCTTGTCCAAGTCTTCAGCAGTGGCACGGACGACTCATACCAGCACCTTCTCTCGGTTCCCCAGGTGCTTTGGGGCCTGGCAGCAGTTTGTGCAAAGAGCCACCCGGTCCCGGGACCACCTGGCCCGTCGCCGGGCAGGGAGCCTGAAGTTATGTCTGCAACAGTGGGTGCGGATGAAGCAGCTACGGGCCTCAGATGGAGCGAAGGTGATCCGGCTGTCCCTCTGCCGCCAGAAGGCGGGTGAGTGAGCAAGTGGCAGGCCGAGGGGCTCCCTTTCCCTCCCACCCCAGCAAACAGTGGCACCTAAGCTCCGTCTGTGGTGGGCCCCAGTGGAATTGATGGCTTCTCGTGATGGGAGGTGGTAGAACCCAGAGCATTCTGGGGGGTGCAGTCTGACGGCCCGGGAGGGTCCAGGAGGGGTCCCCAGAGTGGGCAGGCCTTGGCTGGGCCCCATCCTCACTCCGGGTCAGGAGCTTCTCTAGGCAAGAGACTTCGTCCCATCTTCCACTAGGAGGGGATGTGATCCCTGCTCTCGGAAGCTCCTGGTCTGGGGGATAATACACAGCCCTTGTCCCCCTTGATAGGGGAAAATGGGCTCTTTGAGGTGTCTTGGAGGGGAGGATTTGGAAGCAGTGGGAGGGGGCAGTGCCTGGGAGGGGAGGTCCTAAGGAGGGGTGAGGCAGGCTGGGCAGCAGCCCACACCATCCCTGACTCCCATGGGTGCCGCCAAGGGCTTTGGGTGGAAGGAGGTCACTGGGGACACGGCTGATTCATCCTTTGACTGCTTCTCAGGGAATGTGGCCCTCTGCAGCTCAGCGCCTGGAGCGGCTACAGCCCGTGGCCTGGGGGTAGTGGCTCAGGCCCAGGGGCTGCCCCAGGAGCAAGGCGGGGGCTCCCTGCAGGAAGCCTGCCGGAGACTGGCCCTGCACCGGGCACTGCTGCTCTGGAGGACGAGGCTCTCCCAGCGCCAGAGGGCGGAGTAGGTGTCCATGAGCCTGTGACCTGGGGTTGGGCCCGGGGGTACGTACAGGATGGGCATGTGAGCAGTGCTCATCCCTGGGAAGTGTCCCACGGAGAAGGGGCCAGGTCCTGCCCTTCCCCGAGGTTCCTGCAGGGACCCTGGCATGCTGCGGTACCCGGCAGGCAGGTGCGGGGCTGAGGGAGGTGGCCCAGGGGCCGGGAGACAGTGGTTGAGCAGAGAGCAAGCTGTGGGAGCCATGGGGTAGCCGGGGACACAGACACAGACCCCTACCTACCAGGGGGGCTGGAACCTGATGGAGAGGTTGCTTGCTTCTCTCCGGGCTAGAGGGGGGAGTCCCCTGGTGGCAGGAACAGTGTCTGCCTCACCACGGTCTGGCATGTTAGAGGCATGATAGATACTGTAAGCAAGTAAGTGCCCCCGTCTGCCTTGTTATACAGCTCGAGAAACTGGGGCTCAGAGGGCCGAGCAGCTTGCTCTAAATCACACTGTGAATTAGGAGCAAGAAGATCCCTGTTGCTTTTCTACAAGACAGTCGTTGCTGGGACTCAGAGTCCAGGCTGATGGCTGTGGGTGAGGGGGCGATGGGGGTCAGGAGGGGCCAGTGGCGCCGATGAGACCTCAAGTGGAACATAAGCCAGCAGTTGCAGGGATAAGAATTCCGTCATCAAAAGCCCCATACTAGAGCACCTGGGGCACCCAGTCAGTTTAGCATCTGCCTTCAGCTCAGGTCATGATCCCGGGGTCCTGGGATTGAGCCCCATATCAGGCTCCCTGCTCTGTAGGGAGCCTGCTTCTCCCTCTGCCCCTCACCCCCACTCGTGCTCTCTCTCTCTCAAATAAATAAAATCTTAAAAAAAAGAAAGTGAGAAAGAAAGAAAGAAAGAAGAAAGAAAGAAAGAAAGAAAGAAAGAAAGAAAGTCAATGCCTAGTATCCATCATCCCATACCCACTTGGTCCACCTGGACCCTCCGTCTCTTTGAACGAAGCCCCTAGAACTCCCAGAGAAGTCAGTTCACCATGATCCCTCAGAATGTAGCTCTCCCTCCTCCAGTCCATCCTCTAGCCTCTGGGCATCAGGGAACAGTATCTCCCTACAACAGAGCTAGGGTTGCCCTGTGATCTAAAATAAGTGTTTGAATCCCATGTCTCCTGCTATTTGGAGTTTGGAGAAATGACCTTCCATCAGGCCTCGGTGCCCTTATCTTTATAACTGAGCAGAGGCAGAAGTACTGATGGGACCATACATGTGGTCTCCTGAGTCTGGGGTCCTTGGGTCTGGGGCCCAGCTCCCCCTCCCATCAGGAGTGTGGTGAGGATCGCGAGGTGATGCAGGTGTAGACAGCAGCTGCCTCAGCCTTAGATACTCGTGAGAGTCACTCTGGGAGCTCTGGAAAAGTTAGGAAGCCCAGGCCGCACCTAGACTGCTAAGTCAGAATCTCTGGGGGTGGGACCCCAATGGGCATGAGTACGTCTCAGAGCCCCCGGTAGTCCCATACGTGGCCTGGTGTTTGGCATGGGAGGCCCCCTTCCAGATCATCTCTGGCAGAGACCCAGCCGAGGGTAGCACCTGCTTGGCAGCCCCGTCAGCCAGGGGGTGAGGCTGGGGCCCAGGGACTCACCTGCCCCTTCCTGTAGCTCCTTCCTCCGGGGCATGCGGCAGCAGATGATTCGGCGTATCCTGAAGGGGTGGCATTTGAAGGCGTGGGGTCCGAGCACCCCATCAGACAGTGCCAGGACCACCTTGGCCCCGGAGCTCCTGAGCGGCATCCCAGGAAGGGAGCCCTTGCTGGGCTGCAGCCCACCCCGAAGCTCACTAGAAAAGGTGAGGGGCAGGGGGTGGGGGGCAGGTGGGAGGAAAGGGTGGGGACAGGGCAGGGGCCCAGGGATCCAGGACTCCATCCCTCCTTCCCCAGGCTTCCAGGGCCCCCGCCCTCTTGGAGACCCTCCGGCTGAGCTTTTTGTGGGCCTCTGGGCAGCGGCAGAAGGCACGGTGCCTTCTGCTCTGGCAGGTGCAGGCCCAGCAGTTCCGGGGTGCAGCAAAGTGGCACCAGTGTACTCTTCAGAGGCGGTAGGGACCCCTCCCCATGGCGGGTGAGCCATGCCACCCACCACTCTGTGGCCATCCTGTTCCCAGCCCCCTTCCCATTATTCCCTGACCTTCACAGCAGCATCCCTTTGCGGTCTGCCTCCCAGAGGGCTCCCATCTCACGCTCCGATCTGTTGGTACCCAGACTCAGGTCCTCTGGACTTCTGCCCTCCTAGCCTGCCAGTCGTTTCTCCCAGAGACTTCATAGCTGTGGCTCATTCATCTATTCATCCGCAGCACAATGCTCAAGCGTCGGTCTGCCTGGGTTCTAATCCCAGCTTTGCCCCTCGCTAGCTATGTGATCTTGGGCAAGTTGCTTAACCTCTCTGTGTCTCCTCCATCTCTCCATTTGTATGGGGATGATAACAGTAGTCACTCTGATGGGCATCAACAAGGTAGGGGCACGCAATCCCCTAGCCCAGTACCTGGCACATAGTAAGCACTCAGTTCATGGCAATGTTTATCACTGGTGGCTGAGCTCAGGACTTGGTTGGGGTCCGAGGTCCCATCTTATCCCTAACCTGTCACTGTGACACTCGGAGTAGCATGTGAGCAGTCCAGCCCCCCCAGCAAGCCACGCTCCCCCATGAGGGAAACAGGGAGAAGAGTCCCCTCGAGCTCCTAGGGGAGCCTGGGGTGGCACTGACCATGCTCAGGGTGGACGCTCCCCTTCCTAGCATCCTCCTCGGCTGGAGCCACTGGGCCACGGCCCGAGGGGCCCGGAGAGAGCTGGCTGTTGGCTGGGCCTGGGAGCGGAGCTGCAGGGCCGTGCTGGGCTTGTGGCGGAGGCGGCTGGTGCAGGGGCGAGAGGTGGAGCAGTGGGTTCGGGCGCGGGGCCGCACACTGGTTCGACGCGCCCTGAACTGCTGGCATTCCTCCTGGCAGAGTGAGTCGGGGCCTGGCTCCGGGGCACTGAAGGGGAGGGAAGGGCTGGGTCCATCAGGGAGACCCAGGGTTTTGTGTCCTCCAGCACAGAGTCCAGTGATGGGACCCCCACAGGGCACACCCAGGACGGGGAGGGGGCAGAGCGGAACCCAGGGGCCTGGACATTGCCCGTCCGTTCCCCGGCTATGTGGACCTTACACAAGCCACACAACCTCTCTGAGCCTCAGCTTACTCATCTGTCAAATGGGGATCACAGCAGTACCCTCCTCATAGGGTGATTGTGGGGAGTCTATGAGACCATCCATGCAGTGTTGGCTCAGAACCCAGCTCCTAGTAGGTGTTACTGTCATCATCATCTTGTCTTCATCCTCATCCTCATTATCCTCACCTGGCCTTCAGGAGTCATGGGCCTGAGCACTGAGTCATGGTGTCCTCAGAGCCCAGCATAGGAGGTGATCACTGGGGGCCGTTTTCGAGGCTTCCCACTATACTAACACATCGTATCAATGAGCTGGCGGGTGGGGACCTGGTCGTTCTGGAAAGTTCATGTCCTGTCCACTGGGGACAGCTGCTTCTCCAGCCCAATCGCTGCCCAGTTATGCTGACCCAGGGTTGCCAGACCTCGTTTTCAAAGAAAAGCTGGAAATCTAGATTTTTACATGAATTCTCCTGATTCCTAAACATTTCCAAGAAATGAAAAACAATGAGCTGGGTTGGCCTGGTCATTGCAGGATACTTGTAACTGAAGCATTTAAACCCTGGGGGCCTCCTCTGCCCCTGCTTGGGTCGAGTGCAAAGGGCTGGCTGAGGTGGGGCCCACAGTTACCCAGGGCTGAGGGGCAAGGCTGGGATGAACGCCCGGGGGCATCTCAGCATCTCTCTGGCCACAGGGCAGCAGTTCCTGCATGCAAAGTATCAGAGGTGGGTGCAGGTCCATCTCCGGGGCTTGAGGAGGTCCGTGTTCCAGAACTGGCGGCAGGCAGCAGCTCGTCGGAGACACCCAGTGGACCCCCCAGAGCAGCTTCTACTGCACAGGTGGGTGGGCCCGGGGGTAGGAGGATGAGGGTCATCTCCACTCTGGAAAAAGCAGAGAGACAACTCAGGGGACCTAACGAGGGAGCCATAGAGTCATGACCACCGACCTTCCTTTACTTGCTTTGTTCGAGGGGTGCCCACCTGATGCCCTGATGAGCCCCAGGTCTCCAACTCCTGGCCAGGTCAGTCCTTTGGTTTGAGAGGACACAGGAAAGATGGGGGAAGTCCATGCCTCAAACATCCACCATAATGTGTGTTCCAATGTCTTGCCCATGTCTTGTTTGAGGACAGGCAAGTTCTACTCTATACAGTTGCCAAAAGAGCGAGCTCTTCATCTAAATAGAGATGTTCTAGTAAAACGTATATAGCTCATTCGTGCATAGTTAAAAGCAGCGGGGACAGATGATGCTTCCTCCCACCGTTCAGCTACGAATTCGCAGATGTTCCCAGTGTCCCCGCACGGGCGGCCGGCCATTGACGGCGGATTACGGATACTGAACAGATACAGCTGAACAGTGGGCACAGTTTTTTTGGCCCTTCCTGGAGTGGGCACTGTGCTCCCCTCACCAGGCTCCTGCCCCCGAGTGGGCTTGTGAGGGGAGACCAGGCCTGGCTGCCCCCCCGCCCCGGTGGCCCTGGCACTTGACCCCACACCTGCTATGTTCCCACGACCTCCTGGGAGCACCTGCCCTCCTGAGTCTGCCTGCTCGGGCGGAAGCCCTGAACCAAAGCCAGCACTTTGACCCTTTACACGTCGGTTCCTACGTTCTGAAGGCACAGGGTTGTGTATGCAAAGCCACGTATAACCTAGGACACTTTGGGGCAGCATCTGCGGGTGCGATTTGGAATAAATGGGACTTCTGATGCTGAAACCCAGCTGGGCCTCTCCTCTGCTCCTGTTTTTCAGCCACTTCCAGGCCTGGTGTGGAGCTGAGAGAGATACAGGGGTGGTCCCGGCCACGGGAGCCTCTCAGGATGGCCCGAGAAAGGCCGTGGGGGCCACAATTGCCGTGTGGCAGGATGCCCGAGCAGCCAAGGCCTGGGCGCAGGAGCAGTTTGTGGCCCGGGCCTCCGTGGCCCGCTGGAGAAGCCACGTGCAGCGGGGCTGGGCGGACAGGCAGCTGAGCAGGGCCCGGGCCCGGCAGGCCTTCGTAGCATGGCAAGCAGCTCTGGGCCAGCGCCACAAGGCCCGCCGCCTGGCAGAAGGCAGAGTGGCCCTGTGCCGGACACAGCGGGTGCGTGAGTCCCGCCTACGCCGGGTCAGCCGAGCCCGTGCTGCCCAGAAGCTGAGCGCCAGGTGGGTGCCTGTGGCCAGAGGGCAGCCGCACATGGTGCTTCCAGCTCAGTCTGTTTCTGAGGCCTTGAGCTTGTTGTTGGCAGAGGTAGAGGGTATTTGGTGGCTGGTGACAGGGCTCAGGAGGCTGGGGTCAGAGGGAGAGGCGGTCCCAGCCACTGCAGCTCATCCTGGGGTCCAAGTCCAGACCTGCACTTTCCAGCAGTGCAACCCCTCTCTGAGCAAGTCTTTGAAGGTCAAAGGAAAATAACACGCCTGCCTTAGAGAGAGAATGCACGGGAGCACTCGGCTCAGGGGTCAGAAACACAGCAGGTGCTCATTAAACAGTGCTCTTGTGAGGGAGGGCGAGGCAAAGTGTAGCAGCAGGACTGCCCGCTCTCTGTTGCCTCAACAAGATGCTTGTCCCTGGTGTGTGATGTTCTGCTGCTCTCCGGGCCTCTTTTAACCAGATTTCCCCAGAAGAGGGATGAGGGGAGGAGCACCAGTGCGGGCTTAGCCTGGAGGTCCCCGCCCAGCAGGGGACTCCTCGCCCACTGGCAAGGGCTGGGAAGGGCCCCCTACAGCCCACCACACATGTGGTTTCCTCCCTCTCTCCCAGTGTCCTAGAGGCCTGGGCCCAGTCAGCAGCCAGGGGCCGTGTCCAGCGAGCCACCATCACCCAATTCCAGCAGGCTGGGTCCAGACGCCTCCTGTGGACCCACTGGGCCCAGTGGCAGGCAGCGCTGCTCAGTATGTGGTTGGAACCACAGGCGGAGGCCCAGGAGGCCCATGCAGTTGACCTCAGGCAGTGGCCCAGGGTGGCCAGCAGAGGGCGCCTCCTAGCGCTGACCAACACTCCAGCCCCATGGAAGCAGGTGAGACAGCCTAGGTAGGGTGGGAGGTCCAAAAATGACCTGAGGGCCAGTGGCCTCAGAATCAGCTTGCTTCAGCCCGTGGTGGCAAACGTGGCTGGATACTTATCCGGGGGACCCAATGGCCTTATGGACACTACCCCTACTAGGTTCTAGAACAGCCTTCTGGCTCTGGAAGACTGCCATCTTTGGGTCCATCAGCAAACATTTACTGAGCACCTACTGAGTGCCAGCCCAGCACAGGTCTGCCACAAAGACAAATACCGTGGTCACAGTCTATTAGGGAGACAGACACCTGAACTCATATGTACCCTGGTGCAGCCTAGAGTCAGGTACATGGGGACAGGAACAACTATTCGCCAAGTCCCTTTTGGTCCTTATTGGAAAAATTAAACACGCTCACTACAGGAAAATCAGGAAGTACAAAGGAAATGTTGCTTTCATAACTCCCTCCACCCAAAGACAACCACCAGTCCCTCTCCGGACCAGAAGCAGTTAGTTCTGGGGCGCCTGGCTGGCTCAGTCAGTGGAACACGTGACTCTCGATCTCAGGGTTGTGAGTTCAAGCTCCATGTTGAGTGTGAAGACTACTTAAAAATAAAACTTTTTTTTTTTTTAAGATTTTATTTATTTGATAGAGAGAGACACAGCGAAAGAGGGAACACAAGCAGGGGGAGTGGGAGAGGGAGAAGCAGGCTTCCTGCGGAGCAGGGAGCCCGATGCGGGGCTCGATCCCAGGACCCTGGGATCATGACCTGAGCCGAAGGCAGACGCTTAACGACTGAGCCACCCAGGTGCCCCCCAAAAATAAAACTTTTAAAAGGGAAAAAAAGAGAAACAGTTCTGACACCCTCAAATGGTGACAATAGCTTAATGGCAAACAGGACTGAAGAGGCCAGAATGAAAGGCAGGCACAAGAAGGGACACCGCATTGCAGTCTAGGGACATGTCATTGGAGGACACACAGCCCCACAGTTACTGGCAGGCCACACAGTGTTCCTAAAGATGAACTGGAATCATCTAGAATCCTGTTTCAGAATGCCAGGAAGCATGTAATAGATTCTAGAAAGGTTCTTAGAAAAAAGATTTAAAAAAAATTTTTTTAAAAAGATTCCATTTAGAGAGAGAGCACACGCGTGTGAGTGCAAGCAGGGGCAGGGGCAGAGGGAGAGAGGATCTCAAGCAGACTCCACACTGAGCACGGAGCTCGATGCAGGGCTCCGTCTCACGGCCCTGAGATCATGACCTGAGCCAAAATCCGGTTGGACATTTAACTGACGGAGCCACCCAAGCACCCCTACGTTGTTTTTTAAAACGGAATTGAAAGGGCCTAACTTTGGTTATTTCCAGAATCCATATACTCACACTTGGGGGGCTATGGCAACAGCAGATTCTGGGGGCTCAGTATTTTATTTCTAGATCTGTGTCATAAGACAATTTTATTTTCAGTCTGTTTAAAAATACTAATATTCCATTCTTATCAGCAAAGGCAGGCGGGATCCCATGTGCTGACGGGAGAAACACAGGCATACTGAAACCAAAAGTAAATGCCGGGAAGGATAGCTAGGTGCTTGGCTCCAGGGCCCCCCCTCTCTACCACATGCACACACGCACCCAGGCGGCCCTCACTGAGCCACACAAGCGCTATTATGCCTCCTCGTGGCAGAGAGGTCCTTCGAGAGCCCCTGGTCCGTGGTAGAGCAGTGGCTGGGCTCGGGCTCTGGAGTCAGATGGCTCTGAGACAGGGGGCCTCAGGCAGGTAATCTCACTTTGTAAAGCCCAGGTGGGGAGAGAAGACCTGCTCACAGGCTGCCAGGGCACGGGTGAGCGCTCACCAGGCGTGGACCGGGTCCGCCCCTCTGCTTGAGTCTCCAGCCACGCTCGGAGGACGGGGCAAGAGGCAGTGGTGTGTGCCCGTGGCCCTACTCCTCCCAGGCACCTTCCCTGCCTCCTCTGGGAGCCTCGGGGCCACACAAGAGGCGGCGGTCCTGCTTCTGGTCAGGGGCAGGACACGAAGAATCCTGCCAGGTTGCCTGGGATGCAGGGGGTCCAGGCCCATGGGGTTCAGGTTTTCCTCTCTGGCTGTTCCCTCAGACCCACTGCTTCGGGACACTGCCCGGCCCAAGCCAGCACCACCGCCACGGCGGACAGAGGAAGCAGAGAGAAACGTCCTGGGCTCAGAGTAAGGAGACCTATCCCGGGGGCCAGACATCTCACAGGCCTGGAAATGCTTTTTATGTACGGGTTTTGTTAACCTCTTCTCCCAGGCAGCAAAGAGCCCCCCCTCTGCCGTGCCTTCCCGCGCCGGTGGCAATGGCCTGGATGCCCCGGCCAGACCCAAGGCTGGCCCCCTACAAGACCAGGAGGGGACTGCAGCTCTGAGGCCGGAGCCCTCAAAGGCCAAGGCGAGGCGGCTAAGAGACAGCTGGGGTAAGAGCAGCTGCGCCCGCGCCTGCGCCTGTGAGTGGGGTGGGTGGGCCCGGGGGCAGGGCCCGGGGCCGGGCTGAGCCGGGGGGGCGGGCCCTCTCTCAGGCCAGTGCTCGTTCCTGGAGGATCCACGGGGGTCCGTGGCTCTGCCCTTCTTCCCGGTCATGAAGGGGTCCTGATGCTCTTGGCTATCGGGGTGCACGCCAGGGCCTCTCCCCACCAGGAGGAAGTACCTGCAGCGCTGGCACCGGGAAGCGCCAATTCGCCGGCTCCGGGGCCCCCAGCGGGCCAGGCACCTGGCCGCACCGGGGCAGCACCGGGTAGATGCTCAGGGCGCCGAGCAGCCGGCACGGACGCTGGTGAGTGGGGGCAGCCCCTCCCCAGCCTCAAGCTGATCTCGCAGCTCACCTCGTCCCCGACCCTAACTGCTAGAAATGACGTCTCTCAAAGCATCTTGGTCTCTGTACCGATCAAGTCTGAAAGCTTGGGGTCAGGTGCAAGGATCTGCACCCTGCCCCCCCGCCGCCCCGTCACAGCCCCTTCCTCCTGGTGCTGCAGGGCGGTAGGGGGAAGACACAGCAGAGGGGCTGGGGGGCAGCAGCGGCCCGGCCGGGGCCTCTCACTTCCCACCCCCACAGCTGAGGCAGTGGCACCTGAAGTGGGCCTGGCGTGTGTGGCGGCGGCGGGCCCTGCGGCTATGGGTGGCTCAGCGATTACAGCAGCAAGAAAGCGACCGGGTCCTTTCCCAGGTACGGGGGGGTGGCCCCCACCCCCCAGCAGCTCTTCCGAGCTGGGGGCCCTCCTTGTCACCATCCCCCAGGGCCCCTCCATTTTCAGGGGCAGGGTCAGTTCCATTAGAGAAAACATAGCTTGGGTCCCGATTTAGCTGGCGATCATGCGCTCGGCCCAGGCCTACCCAGCCACTTGGTGTAGGAACGAGGCTTGGCCACAGCATGGCTGCCACTCACACTAGCCCATGTTGGGTATGGGTCCCTAAGTGCCCCCTCCCTTATCTGCCCCACTCTGAGCATAGGTTCCCAGACCTTAAGTCAGATCTGTTCTGAGCCTGTGCATTAGGCCTGGGGCAGAGCTGGCTGGGGGGAGGCAGGCTGGCTGGGGTGGAGGCGGATGGGGGGTGGGTCTCCTGTTCCCTCTGGGGAGAGAAGGAACAGGGCACAGGTGTTAGCCTAGCACATACAGCAGACCCAGGAGGGAGCCAAATAGCCTTTCCTTCCTCCTCCCCGATTCCAGGCCTTGGAGAAGTGGCGCCAGCACCTGGCAGCCAGGGGCCGGAAGAGAGGAGCCACCAGCGGCCTGATACCCGAGCCAGGTGGGCATCAGGAACCTGGGAGCAGGCTGGAAGCAGCTCGAGCCCGTGTGTGGTGGACTTGAGGCGGAGCAGGGGACCCAGCTGCAGCTGTGACTTGTTCCCATAGAAAGAAAAACAACACTGAGCCCAGCCTCCCTAAGGAAGGAACCATGCTCCACCCATCAGGGGAGTGCAGCCTGGTGACAGAGGGGCCAGCTCTCTGAGC
>NC_138372.1:8027148-8089799 GCF_054177405.1 Leptonychotes weddellii
CCCCCCCCCCCCCCCCCCCCCCCCCCCCCCTCCGCTCGGTCGGTCTCTTCGGCAGCGCCGTAAGTGCCTGCCACCCGGGTTCACTGCTGTCCCCGCAGGTCCGAATGCAAGGTCCCAGGAACTGCCCTGGTTCAGGGGCTCGGTCAGCAACAACCACCCCCTCTTCTTCTCAGGGAGGATGTTGTTCCACCCAAGAGGTCCTCTGCGGAGGGAGGTGCTCCTCATATAGGGCACAGACTCTAGGCCGAGCAAGGAAGACCAGACTCCCTCGAGGGGCTGGCTCCGGTCCAGCCAGAGCGTCTAGCTGCCATCACCACGTGAGGAGTGGAGGCCGGGGCTTGGGGAGAGATGAAAGAGAGGAGGGGTCCCCAGGAAAACTAGGACTGGGGAGGAGGAAGGCAGGACACCAGTGGGCTCAAGCCAAGGACACAAGGGTGCAGGATCATAGAGCCTCTGCCCCTTGCTCTGGCGTGGGCCTGTTGAGAAGTTCAAATGTATCTTCTACCACCTGCCAGAGGCAGTTGTCCAGTGGAAACTCATTGTCCACCAAGTTGACCAGGAAATAGTTGTCGTGGATATACTGGATGATCATGCGGGACGGAGACTCCTCCTCATACAGCTTGCCCCACTGCTCGATCCACAGGGCGAAGGCTTCATCCTGCACCCACACAGACAGGCAGGCAAGGTGAACAGAGCTGCCCTTGGGTCAGGCCTGGCTCCATGCTAAGTGCCCCCAGGGCCTCTAAGCTGCTCAACAGGACATTTCCAGAAATAGAGTAAGGCCCACTGCCAAAGTCGCCTCCCATCCCCCAGGCCAGAAATCAACACCCTGAGTCAGAATCAGAGCACATCTGGGAAGGCAGCACCCCCCCAGCCCTGGGGGCATGGCCCCCATGACACAGCCTGCCTAAGGTTTGCAGGGTGAGCAGGGCAGACCCGCTCCTGGGCTCCTGGACCCCTTACCTTCCAGAACATGAAGCTGACGGGATCGACCACTGTAGGCTGGATGATCTCTCGCCCAGGGAAGATGCCCCAAGTGACTGCGTTGGGCTGCAGCTCAGGGGCATTGGTGATGTTTTCACCCTGAGGGCAGATGGGCGGGGGTGGGGGGGTGGGGTCAGAGCAGACCTGGGCCTAGACACTGCAGTCCTTTTCTTACCTGGGAACTCACAGGGGTGGGGTGAGGGGTGGAGCAGGCTTGGCTCCATCCCCTCCACCTGCCCCTCCTAGCCTGGCAGCTCCTAGAACGGCCGGGGTCTGGGCACTTCCTTCCTCCTCCCTGTGCTCCAAGCTCCACACGCTCGGGCATCACATCCCCCACATCCGGTGGCTCCCGCTGACTCCTGCAGGGTCACTCTACGGATCTGTGGATCTGTTGCCGTATCTGCCCAGCCAGGCTTGCTCTTTGCTACTCAGATTGCCACAGAGGGCTCTGATTCTAGTCTCCCTGGTTCCATTATCCACAGCTCTGTCCACCGTGACCTGTCTATGACAAAACATGGAGCCAAGCCATTGCTGCTCAGAAAGGCTCCCTCTCGCCTTCAGGGGAAAACCAAATTCCCAGCAGGACAGTCAGTACTTTTAGCCTTACTCTGAACCCACTCAGCAGCCCCTGAAGGCTGCGCAGACAATGCCTTTGCACGACCTCCTCCCTTTCCCTGTGAAGCCTTCTCCTTGTCCTCAAAGATTCCAACCACATGGGACCCCTCCAAGCCTTCCCTGACCTCTCAGATTAGACATCCCTCCCCTGGGTCCCCAGCATCCTATACTGAACCTTATTGTTAAAAATGCAACCAGATGTGTAATTACCCACAGACTGGGCCTCCTCCCTAGACCGGGGGCCCTCTGAGTTGAGGGCAGGAGCCTGGCTCTGGGTATACGTTTCCACCATGCCTGGCCCGGGCTAGGTGCTCAGCGCTCGCCGAGGGGAGGTGTAAACACAGTGCCTTCAGTTCCGGGACTCTGGGCCTGTTGAGCGCCGTCTAAAGCCCGGAAGCCAGCCTACCTTGACGTCCACGATGTGGTAATTAACCCGGAGCTCATACTTCTTCAGCACCTGCAGAAGCGCCCCCACCGTCTCTCGGGAAGTGAAGAACTCCAAGTAGGCCTGTGGCAGGGGGAGAGGTACGGCCACATCAAGCCCAGTCCTTGCACAGCCCTGCTCCGTGTGCACCGTGACTCTGGACGCTGGCCCTCCGGACCACCCCGGGGAGGCACCCACGCAGACACGCGTGGCAGGACTTGAGACACTGGGGCTAGTGTGGCCACATGGATTGAATCATGAACTGAGAGCGGGCGAATGCAAGCAAGGGGGAGGGGAGCAGGTACGTGGGATTTCTTGGTCTGGACAGGTCTGAGGGGCATCTGCCACCCTTCTCCCAATCAGTGAAGGCCCCACAAAGAGGCCACTTTAGAAGCCGGACGGGAGGCCCCGTTTGGTAAGCTGAGACACGGGAGCGAGGCCTGAAACATCCCAGCCTCCCCACTCACTGGAGGCTAACACGGACACGGAGGGCTTCTCGAGCACCAACTGCCTGTCAGGGATGAGGCCGGGTTCATAGCCTGCAGGGGGAGCACTATTACCCCCATCTCACAGATGAGGAAACTAAGTCCGGAGAAGTTGAGCAACCTGGCTGCACTGAAGATAAACAGCAGAGCTGGGACTCAAACCCAGGTCTTTCAAACTCCAGAGTGCCCGGGCTACAGTTCTAGAATGTCGTTTTAACTCCAGCAGCCTTAGGAGAAAGGTGTCAACTCGGGACACCAATTACAGTTCCATTTAGTGAATGCTTCCTACGTTCTTCCCACATGCCAAGCATTTCGGCCCCAGAACGTGATGGTATCTATCCCCATTTTATGGAAGAGACAGCTGAGGCTCAGAGCAGTCAAGAAACCTGCATACCCAGGTCTGACTAAAAACGTGAGCTCCTGTCCACTCTGATCCTCTGCCCCTCACAATAAACAGACCCCGGGGAGGTAGGCTTCTCTGTCCCCATCTCTGGGGAACCCCTGGGGGCCGGCCGAGGTGGAACAGTTCTGTATGTCCCTGCCGCACCTTCTGGAAGACATAGCCCCCACTGGGACCCCAGCCCACAATGGGGTCGGAGGATGGTTTCCCATTGATGTTAGGCTGGGAGTTGATGGTGAGGATGCCCTGCCGGTTCACTCGCAGCAGCTCCTCCTTCATCAGGCTGGTCTCAGCCGCCAGGGGCTCATCATTCCAAGGTAGGCAAGTCACCTGGGGGAGAGGGTGAGCCGGGCTGGGGCCATGATCACACCAGACACCCTGGGCTCCCTCCCTCTCGCGGGCTCCACCTGTGCGTCTGTCAGCCCTTCTAGGCGCCCCAGGTGGGGACTTCCCAACTCACCCTCCCTTTTGCTGAGGTGCCACATTCAGACAGAGAGAGGGGAGGCTTGGGTGGGGGCGGGGGCAGTGTGAGTCACAGCCCCGAGGTCTGGCCCACAGGGAGACAGGGCGGGGGATATAACCAGGGATCCCACCCCAGCATTACTCACCTTGTGACCATGTTGGTTGGGCTCTCCTGAGAGGTAGCAGGCAAAGACTTCAAAGACACTTTCTTCACTGGTCAGCTCCTCCCCCCACATCTTCAGTAGCTCTTCCCTTGGGGACTTACTCTTCAGGTAGAAGAGGTAGTAGTCCTTCAGCTCCCCAAAGGCTGGAGAGGAGGAATTGCCCCTGGCAGAGGAGGTGCCCAGAGGGCAAGGCATACTCCTGACCTGGGGCTCCTGACAGAGGGACAGTTGCACCCACCCGCCCAGGGGACATTCCTGTGAATCCTGTCCCACACCGCTCCCCAAAAAGCAAGCCAATAAGCAGGCAAATTCCCTCTGCCTCCCTCCCAAGAAACAGGATACACTTGCAGTGGGTTGCCTGCAGGTGCTCACCAGCGGCCGTTGGGGAACTCATCCCACTCCTGTGTGCGGTAGATGTAACTCTTTGGTCTGGAGGCCCAGAAGATGGGACGTACATCTTCCTCCCGGCGCTTGGGGTGGGCACTGACAGCCCAGGGCAGGGGACGCCTGGGTGAGAATGGAGACAGAATGAGTAAGGGATTGGCTAGAGGAAGCAGGAAGGGGTGGGGACACCACTCAGCCTGACCTCTCTGATCTGACTGTGCATGGAGCTCCCACTGAGACAGAACCCCTAAGTGTACGGCTCGCCATGGCAGACATTCCTCTGTACCGCCGTGGTGGCTAGCACTGCTGGGGCAGGCTCATGCTGTGACCTCTCTCTGACTTTCCTCTGTGCCTCCCAGGCCCAAATTCGGGGCCAGTGGCTTCACCTGGGGTCCTCAATCCACATGCCCAGACGCTTCAGCACCTCTGTGGTAGCCATCTCACGGTTGAGGGTATAGAAATGGAGGCCTGGCACCAAGCCACTGGTCAGAAGTTCCTGGCACAGGCTCACGGCCTGCTCAATGCCATAGTTTCGGATGGCATCATCATTGTCTTTGATTGGCTCAATCACGTCCTTGATCTGCTGCGGTACCTCCAGCTTGGACAGTTTCACGAGCTGCCGAAGGGAGTGGTAGCCCTGTACAAGACACAGGGGCTGTGGGGCGCCATCTCCCAGCCCGACTCTCCCCTGAAATACTTACCGCCCTTTCCATCCCCACCAGGCCTCCTGGCCAACTGTAGTGTGACACAGAGTGACTCAGGAGAGTCAGTCCAGATTGTAGGAGCACCCCCGCCTTGTCCTGCTTCTTCCGCTCAGTACAGAAGCTGCCTACAGCATTCCTGCCCTCAGGCTGAGCTAGCCCTTCCGCCCCTAGGTGTATTTATTGATAACCCAGTGGGCATCAAGGCCAGTGGCTCCCAAGCTGCACTGATCATCAGCACCACCTGTAAAATTTAGTAAGTAATATGCAAGTTCCCAGGCCCCACCTCAGACCTATTAAATCAGAACCTCCAGACAGGGGATCTGAAAATCTATCTTCCAAAAAAGTTTTTCAAATGATTTTGATGACAGTCAAGTTTAGAAAACATTGATTTTACCAAGATTTATAATGAGAGTTATAATCCCTTTTAGGGACACTTAGCAGCCCCTCCAACAGACACTATTGCTGTTTTGGAGGCAGGGAGGTAGATTAGAGGTGACCAAAGTGGGGTGGCATGTTGCAAGGACTGGAGCATCTGTCTGAAGGGAAATCTACTGAGCATCAGAGATTGGCATTTCACCCCAGGGCCCTGGCCTGTGCTAGGAGGGGGATGGAGGGAGTCCACGGCCCTCCTGGGACCCTCACCTGAATAGGAAAGATTCCGGGGAGGATGGGGCAGGTAATGCCTATCTCGCTGCAAGCCTTAACAAAGTGGAAGAATGTGTCAGCCTCAAAGAAAAGCTGGGTGATGATGAAGTCGGCTCCTGCGGATACCTTCTCCTTCAAGTACTTCAGGTCAGCCTCAAAGCTCCCTGCGTCGGGGTGGCCTTTGGGGTAACCTGCCGACAGGGATGACAGTAGGGAGAGGCTGGCTCCCATGTGCTCAAGGTGAGTGAGGAAGAGACCAGAAAGCTGGGAGCCGAGAGCTCTCTGTCTCAGAGGTTCTGGGCTTGTCCCTTGCAATACCACAGCACAGACAGGCCGAGACGGTGAGTGGCTGTGCTTCTCGCTCTGGACATGACCCTTGGTGAGAGGTGGCCTAGGGCCACCTGCCCAAGAGCTGGGGGGATGGCACCAAACTCCCCATGCCATCCTGCCTCAGGTCCATGGCAAGCAGCCGGGCAAATCCGGCCGGCACACTATGGCCACAGAAAAGAGAAAATGTCGCCTTCAGCGTGGGTCTGGCAGCACCTGGGCTCCTGGGTTGGAGTCTGGGCACTGGATTCAAACCTGTACTTTTAATTTAACATGAAAATTACTCAGGGATCCAAGAGAGTGGACATTAGAAACCACGTTACCCAGGGAAGAACTGAAGAAAGTGGGGATGTTTCCCCTGAAGGGGAGAATGGAGAGAACACCGGAACTACTTTCAAAAGCCCAAAGGTCTGTTGCAGAGAGAAAGGGATTCACCTTCATTAAGTTCCTTACTAGTCCTAGTCTGTGTTGCTTCTGATGACAGAGCCAGGATCGGTCCCAGAGAGCTGCCTAACACTGGAACGAGCGGCCCCACCAAGTAACAAGCTCCTGGAGACCTCGAGCCGGGGAGGCCGAGGATGGGATTCCAGAACTGCTTGGAAGGCTGGACCACACATCACGTGAGCTCCTTACTAGCTCGAGTAAGTAATCCTATGACTGCTTCCTTCCCTGAGCGACTGAACTCACAGGCAGCCGCGCTTGGTGTTTGCAAAGGACGACTGTAGGCCTTCAGAAAGCTATAGGAGAGCACTAGCTTCCTGAGCCTAAGCCCTGGGCAGGACGCTGAGCCGGGCTGCTGGAGAGCCAAGCTGCTTTGCCGTGATAAGGCCCTTCTGTTCTGCAGAAACCCCAAGTCATCAAAAATGAATATAAAAATTCTTGTCTCAGGGGGCAAAGGGGTAGGACTGAGCACCACGATTTCACTTTCAATAACAAAGCTATCTTTCCAGCAGGAATTTCAAAAACAAGGAGGTTTTAATAGCTGAAACTATAGCTCTAAATCCTCAGTATCACCAAACACATGTAGCATTTGCTTACATTTAAATTTTGCCCTGTTTACTATGTTTTCTGTCACAGCCAACGTGTTTCTCAACCCCAATCATCCTGCTCATCCACTTTATGACAGGCAAAGCCCCAGACCCCTCGGCACCTACAAGCTCACAGCTTAGCCAGTCTCCATGCACGACCACCTCACGCCTACTGCACGTGTGCACGTTCCCCATTTACTGACCAAATGGTGGCCCGTGTAAGCAGTGAATGCTTGAACAGGGGGAAATGCTCACTATGTTCCTAACTCATCAGGGCCTCCCAGACTCACCTAAATGCCCCTGTTGACTATGAAGAGTGGATATGCACATGAGGGCCTGGGACTAAGTTCAAAGCCACCGGCAACAACTAACTTCCTTGAGGCCACATGGGTTAGTTTTTTAAATTCACGTCACTCTGATATACTACTCCAGAACATAGCCTGTTTGTTTTAATATAAAAATTAACGTAAAAATGATAGAATTCTCCCCCAAAAAATTTTGAGAAAAACTATCATGCCGAGATGGTGTGTCAAGTTAATCCCTGGACTTCTTGCATCCCTGGCACATGCTGCCTCACCATACCCAAGCCCCGGCTCGAGAAGCTGAGGCCCAATCCCAGTGAGTGGGGTAAGAGGGAAGGCCACCTCATCCATTTCGAGGACGTGAACCTTGCCTCTTGGCTGTAGCCCGTGGAACTGGAGCTGAGCCGATCCAATGCTCTCTCCTGAGAATTTGGACTGACTCATACCTGTCAGTCTGTCTGGACTATTGGCTGGAAAAGGCCATGTGCACTCAGGAGCAGGCGGCTGGTCCTGTGTGTGCAGAAGTGTACATATCAGGGCTACTGGAAGTGTGGAGCACGTGTGCAGTGGGAGGCAGAGATGGGGGGGGACTCTGTGGCTCCAGACAGAAGAAGGGAGGCCTTAGTGTCTCACTGCTTCTGGGTCCGGGCCTTGTAAGGTCAGGTACCATTTTCTGACAGGGGTTCTGAAATCCCCTGGCCTCCCACCCCCAGTCTTAACAAACGTCCCTTTTTTGTTTTAAGAAGAATAGGGCTGGGAAGCAAGCTAAGAGCACGAAAAGGCAAAGGGATAATAAATAACTTAAGGGCTGGCGGCAGCCTGGCAGGGGCGGGTGACAGAATGAGAGCGAGGGCATTGTGTGATGAGCCTCTGAGCCGCCCGCCCCTGCGCCTGGGGTCACCGGGTCCCGAACTGAACACCGGCAGGCCTTCTGTGCCTCTCTGCGCGTGTCACACCTTCCCTTCCCTGTCCCTCGAGAAGGCCCAGCCACTCACCTGCCACACAGATGTCGAAGTAGTCCCCGAACTCCCTTCGGATGTGCCTCACCAAGTCCGCCGCATAGCTGAAGCCTCCCTCCTCCTCTTCCCACTGGTCACCCACGGGGTCTGCAGGGGTGACAGAGGCCACGGTCACTGGGTCTCACCCACGCTCCAGACGGCCTTTGTGCTCCTTCTCCCTACCCCACACCCGGGGCGGCGGCCTCCTCTCCAAGTGTGTGTCTGCTCCTCCCAGCGTGGCACTTGGCAAATGGCGGCCGGGAAGATAGCGGCCGCCCTGTCAAGCACGTACCGAGCCCCGACTCCGCGGGCAGTGTGCTGGCCGCACTAAGCAGGGGACAGCTGCTGCTCTGGGGTTAGTCTGGAGCATCTGAGACCCCTTCCCTACCCAGATCTGGGGGTGCTCAGGCACCCTCACCCAACCCCACTGCTCACTCTCCCACCCTCTTGGAGCCCTTGCCTCCCGGGAGAATTTTCTACTCAACTCAAGCGAGTCCTTGTGGGGAGCGCGAGGCCACAGAATCCCACCCAATCCGTCCCTCTTCCCACACTCGGGGGCGTGATGACAACAGGTGCCAGAGACATGAGGAGCCGTCTCACCCCTGGGATCAACGCCAGAACCACGCTCTCTGACTGGGCCCAGAGCTGGGCACGGCCAGCAATCGATGCAGCTGTGAGGAGCCAGGGCAGAGGGCTATCAGGCAGGGCTGCACTCCTGACTGAACTCCTACGCTGAGGTCAAGAGGTCAAGAAGTGCCTCCATCTCACTACCCACCACCCTCCGGACCCTACTGGCCAGGAGGGCACGCTCAGCGTGCCCAGTGCGGGGCCCGGAGAAACATAAAGGACTGTGCCGGGGACAGAAGAGGCCTTCAAGGAAGCAAGATCCCAGAGAGTAGAGGGCTGCCTCCACACCTCCCCTCAGCGCCAAGATGTTCTTCAGGCCCAGCCGCTTGGCCTTGTGCAGGTAGCCTGTGATCTGTTCCTGGCTCTGACAGCAGCAGGTCATGTGCAGGATGGTCTCCAGGCCACAGTAGTTCACGGCGGTGCTGGCAATCATCATGGAAGAGGTCTCCTTGTCTGAGCCGGGGTCCCCTGCTGGGTGCCAGGTCACATCTATGAAGAGGGGGCCTCCTGCCCCCATCCGATCAAACCTGTAGGTAATTGTTTTCTGAAGAGGGGCTCCTGAGAGCACACCGCCCTTCACCACCTTCCCATGGGCTTTGGGAGGTAGGGAGACATCACAGGCAGGTTGTAATCAGACGACCTATATTCATATCTGGGCTCTGCTACTTATTAGCTGTGTGACCTTGGGAAAATTACTTAATCTGTCTGAGCCTCAGTTTTCTCATTTCAAAAACATGCCAGAAAACAGTACCTACTTCATAATAACGACACTGTGAAAATATTACAATAGATGACTCCACACACTAAACACTCAATCAATGCGAGCTCCTGTTACAATGATGTTTTTTTTTTTAAAGGATTTTATTTGAGAAAAAGAGAGAGAGAGAGAATGAAGGGGGGTGGAGGAACAGAGGGAGAGGGAGAAGTAGACTCCCCGCTGAGCGTGACCTGAGATCATGACCTGGGCCGATGTCAGACGCTTAACAGACTGAGCCGCCCCCAGGCACCCCGACAATGATTATTATTGCAGAGATTAACTGATATCAACAACGCAACCGTTTAGTGAGAGGGCAGCCCTGCAGCCTTTTCAAAGTGCTTGCACATGTATTATCTCGGGTGAGTTAAGACATTTCGACAGTCAAAGGTACAGGGAACTCTCAGAGTGGCAAGCAGAGGCTCACTCTAGGAAGAGGGAAAAAAGGTTCAGCAGACACAAGCTTCTTTCATGCTACACCCCTCCCCCCATCGTGGTGCCAACCAGCAGGCTTCTAGAACACAGAAGAGCCATAGGTGTGCACACGCGCCTGTCTGACCAGCTCTAACATGGTATTAAACACCCTTGGGCCGGGGTGCCTGGGTGGCTCAGTCAGTTGGGCGTCTGCCTTCGGCTCAGGTCCCAGGGTCCTGCAGTCAAGCCCCACATGGGGCTCCCTGCTCAATGGAGAGTCTGCTTCTCCCTCTCCCTCAGCTGCTCCCCTTGCCTGTGCTCCCTCTCTGTCAAATAAGTAAAATCTTCAAAAAAAATCAACATCCTTGTGCCTTTAAACTTCAAAACTTTCAGAGCAACACGTGAAAAATGCAAACGGTAACATGCATAAACTTAAAAAAAAGGAACCGCAATTCATAAGGCGCTAACGTTAATTCGTTTGGCATTTCTAGATTTTGAAAGGCATTTAAGTTGAATTCCTAACTTACTGAAATGTTCTCCAAGCCACTGCTTTATGACTTCCTAAGCTGTATTCATGCACCAGCCCCAAGTTCTGCCAAAGAATGCAGTCTGAGAGAATCAACATTTTTAACCCCTTGAAGAATGTGTCTAAAAATTCCAGATGCGGGGCGCCTGGGTGGCTCAGTCAGTTAAGCCTCTGCCTCCGGCTCAGGTCATGATCCTGGGGTCTGGGATCGAGCCCTGCATAAAGTCTGCTTCTCCCTCTCCCTGCCTCCCTGTCCCTCTCCCTGCCTCCCGCTCATGCTCTCTCTCACTCTCTCTCTCTCTCTCAAATAAATAAAATCTTTAAAAAAAATCCCAGATGCTTATAGGGACTTTTGCTGACAGCTGAGAAGCTGCAGCTCCAGTGGTCTACCCTGCTCTTTTCCATCCCCTCTGGCTGCCTTTTCCTGCCAGGTCAGAGTGTGGCCCCGCAGCAGGGCTGCGGCTTTGCCTTCCCCCCCCGGGGGGCCCCCTCATTCCGACCCCACTCCCCAACTACATCAACTCACCTTGAGATGAGATTGACAGCTCCCTCAGCCGTCCGAGGAGGGAAGAATTCCAGGGAGAACCACTTGTCACCAGATTCCATCCTTCGCCTCATCTTCTCCCTGAGTCTGTCGTGGCGCTCGGGGTCCAGCCCGGGCGTGGAACATCTCGAACTCTCCTTGGAGCTCTCGCTGCCGCTGCTGCTGCCCTCTGAGCGGGGAGGGGGGCCGCCATCCCCTCTGGGTTCATTCACCATGGCCGGGTTCCTGCTGCACGGAGTGGGGGCAGGAGCGTCAGAGGGTAGGCAGTCAAGTCCCAGAGTGGCAGGGTCAAGTGAGATGCGGCATTTCCAGCAGGAAGAAGGCCAGGGAGGGTAAGGGTGACAATGCCCCCACCCAGTGGCTCCACATACCACAGCTGTGACTGTCTACGCCCTCCACAGCCCCTGGCTCCAAATAAACCAGCCCCACCCGGCACAGAAACATGCTCCTTTAGCCCAGGGATCCTCGGTCACAGCTACCTGATGGAGGGTGGCACTGAGAACCTCACCCTGCCGGCCTCCAAAGCCCACATTCCTAGGGAGGGGCTGTGGGGTCTGGCTGGGAGAACCTTGGGTGTTGGATGGTCCATCTCTGCCAGCTGGGACCCAGAGTGGGTGGGGAAGAAGTAAGAGGAAACTTCCCCAATGAGTGTGTTCCTCTGGGCGGAGGGAGCTGTGACAAGGGAAGAGCCCAGAGCTAGACTAGCTGGGGCCCTGCGCAAGGGGGCGGGGGCAAGGCTTCCAGGCGAGAGGGAGGGCTGAGGCTCTAGTTGCAGAAGCCGGATGGAAGGAGGGCGCTGTTGATTGGAGACTGCAGGGGTTGGTGGATAGGAGGCCAACAGACGCTCCGGGTCACTGGATTACTCTCCAAAGAAGGCAGAGCCCAGCCTGGCCCTGCCTGGAACATCTCCTGTTACTTGAAACTGTCTGTCTGCATGCAGGATGGAAAGAGTGTGGGCATGACAGAGCAGCCAGATTTCTCCTGAGTTCGTGCTACTCCGAAAAAGACCCTGTCGTGGGTTCGAACTTGACATTGGCTGGGTTCCACAAGTAACTGGACCCAAATTCAATTAAGGGCATGAATTCATGTCCTACTCAGAACAAAAGCTGTCCCATCTGTACCTGCCTTCCAGGCTGTTCTCCTACACCCAGCACCCAAGTCAGTTAATTACAGTGACTGCACAGCCACCACATACGAAGCCCTGAGCCATGGCAACCACAGGCAGGCCAGCAGAGGGCACGGCGTCATTGGCCAGTTTGCTGGGGAAAACAAGACAAATACTTAAAAACAAGACAGAACACAACTCTTACACAGCAATGTGCAAACACCCATTTTTAGTAGTGAAAATCCAATGTGTGGTGACATGGGGCATCAGAGGAACAACCAGGCCAAGTTCATTCCTTTCAGGGAACAGCCACAGCTAAACCGGTGTTCTTAACTATTTTGGGGTCCTAGACTCCTGAGAAATTGATGAATTCCACTGCTCCTCTCCCCTGAAACGCACACGACACAAGCTCCAACGTCCAAAGTCAAGGAGTCAAGACCAAAGTAAAAAAAAAAAACACTTGTACCAATGATTTTTCTTCCTTGGGATGCCCACTTTGAGCCTGACCTAAAACTCCAGCTCCTCAGGAAGGATGGCCATCAGGAGTAAGGAGAGGGAGAATATCAAGATCAACCTAGCTGACCTTTCTTCTGAATTCAAGAGAGTGGCTCATTGATTGTCTGCTGGAACAAAACCAAGAGAAGGGGAGGAAGCAGAACTACCTGCTCTTTCGTTTTACTTAAAAAAGACTTAACTGCATTCCTAGTAAGTGCCAAATATGTGCCTTTCTTCAACCTCATTTCTCGCAGCACTTCTTACCCGTCTTAAGCTGGACTCTCACAGCACCATAGGGTTGTAATTGTGGATTCACAGTTCTGTCTCCTCTCCAACCCCCCAGTTCCCTGAGACCAGGGCCCAATATCCTGCCCGTGGCATCCCCCATGTGAGGCGCAGTCCTCACAACCAGCACTCAGTGAGCGCCAACGGGTCAAGCGCTGTCACTCTGTTCTCAAAATAACCCTCTGCCATCTCCTGACCGCTTGCTTTATCTGTGCCAAGCACCGTGGCACGAATACGAAACCCACCCCGCCCAGAAGGGCCAGGGTGGACACCTGGGCGCAGCCCGCTGCACTGGCGCCGGAGACTGCGCCAGCGGCCTGCAGGTGCTACAGCTGGGAGGCAGGTTTAAAAGGCCGGAGCCGGAAGGACGCCTCCGGCACCCGGCTCGATACCCGGCTCGAAGACCACGAATCGAGTCACCGGGTCACTGGGTCAAGGTGGGGGCTGGGACGCGGGCCCAGACCCGGTCCCAAGGGGCTGGGTCTCCACCCCCGTCTCAGGGCCGCCTCCTCCCCCGGTGTCCCCTCCGTCCAGGCAGGCCGGGGGCTGAAAGTGAGTTTTCCCTTCAGGGCTGGAGATCACTGGGGGTCGCAGCCACTGGAGGTTACACCAGCTCCCCGGAGGGCTCGCGCAGAGGGGCGGGCCGCCCTCCCTCGCTCTCCGCCCCCGGGTGGGTGGTCTCCACTTCCCGGATATCCCTCCCTGGGGAACCCCACACCCCGCCTCCACTCACCCTGCCGTCGCGGGTGACTCAGAGCGCGCGCGGCCGCAGCAGCTGCTTGACCGGTGTGTGGGCGCGTGCGGGGGGGGCGGGAGGCGCGGGGGCGGGGCGCGGGGCAGGTGTCAGGTTGCTGAGGGAGGCGGGACGAGAGGGCGGAAACCATCCGGGCGGGCGACCGGAAGCTCCGCCCCCAACATGGCCGCGCCCAGAGGTCTCGTTGGAAGCGGGCCTTCCACCGTCATGTGACGCGGGCCCTCGCCCCACCCGTCTGCAGCCACTCCCTGTCTCCGTCCCCAGTTCGAGAGGACCACGTGACACTGTCGGGGCCAGTCACGTGAGGCGCGGATTCTGGGTGGGAGGGGGTTGGCGGAGGGTTCCAGAGTGGCAGTAAAGGAGGGAGATGGCGGGGTGCAGGGGGTCCCTGTGCTGCTGCTGCAGGTGGTGCTGCTGCTGCGGTGAGCGTGAGACCCGCACCCCGGAGGAGTTGGTAAGGAGCGGGCGGAGCCCAGCTGGGGAGGGGGCGGTTGCCAAGGGACGGCGAGAGGGCGTTGCCGGGGGGTGGGGCCCGGCCGAGCTGGGGCCTCAGGTGGCAGCGGGTGGGGCCCGGGCAACGCATCCTAGGCTCTCGAAGCATCTGCCGCGCTTCCCGTGCTCAAGTCTGGGGTCTTTTCTCATAACCCCTCCCTGGGATCTGAGGGAGAATCCAGGCCCGCTGCAGTTAATCCCATCCATGTTTTCTTTTATTTCCATGTGAAAGGAGTTTTGAATGAAACGAGCGTTTTCAGAATGAGCCCCTTCACTGGACTTTGTGCTTATCAAAGCAGCTGGCTTAGTTTCTCCAGCCCTTTCTCACTGTATCCCTCACCTTTTCTGGGTCATTGATAATCCAGCTTCCCTCTGCAAAGGACCCTGGGAAAACTTGAGTTGCTGTGTCCCAGAGTTGACAGGTCCCTCCCTTCTGTTTTCAGATTCAGTACATTGTCCGATGGAACCTGAATTTTTTTTCTCCTTTATCTGGCATGGGAGATCTTTGATGTGTCCTGAAGACAAGAGTGGTTATTTGGAGAACGTATCAGTAGAAACGAAGAGCTCAGCTGCGTGACCATAGATAGCCACCGACATCACCCCCATCCCCCCCCCAAAAAATTTTTTTTTGAGATCTTGTTTCCATTTGGTAATAGTTCTAGGTGATTTGGAAATTAGCAACAAATTTCTATAGATACTCTGTCTTTTTCTACTTTTAACCATTTAAGTATTTAACCTTTTAACCATTCTGTGGATCTATTTTTCTAGACCATCCTGGGAGAAACACAGGAGGAGGATGATGAGATCCTTCCAAGGAAAGACTATGAGGTGAGATTTCTTAGTTGCTGCCTGGGATAACAAGAGCAGTGAGTGAGCTGGTCACTTCAGACAGAAGCTTTAGGATTCTAAGGAGAGATGCTCTTTGACTGTCTCTCCCAGGGAGTGAATGAGTAAGAGGTAATTTCCCTCTCTGAAAGGGACTGTTTAACAAGCCCTTTTCTCGCCATGACCCCAAAACAGGGTCTGATGTGTCTCTGTGCGTTCATAGATCTGTGGCACCTTAACCTACATAGAGCATGTTTGCCATTAAACTATTTGCTTTTACAACTAGAGACCCAGAGTGAAAGCCACTGCAGTGTGTGCTCATAACAGGGTGGGACAGGAGACCTGCCTTCTCTTCTTAGAGAACTTATTTTTCAGATGATTGTTTCCTGCTCAAGGTAGCTTTCTCTGAAGTGCTCTTGATTGTCGTTCTGGTTCAAGTATGGGATTCTAAGAGTGTGTGTGTGTTTAGTAAGGTCAGTGCTGCTGGAGTAAAACCAAGTTTCCTTTTTTATCCTTTAGTCAGTTCCTGATAATGTTTCTGTGATTTTTGAAATAACAAAAACAAGCCATGGTTCTGATAGAGAATTCTTAAAGCCGTTTACAAAAAGAAGCTAGAGAAAAACCCATAACCCCACCCATTAAAAGATAACTGTGAACCTTACTGAATATCCTTTTCCATGCTTACATTCCTGCTGCTTTTTTGAAATAACAGAAGCGAGATTCTGCTACATAGACTATTTTAACATGTTTTCTCCTCAACTTGAAAGCAATCTTTGTATTGCTAATACATTTCTGCAGTATCTTTTTAAATAGAGGAATACTCTTTTATTCCACAGTTTATTCAGTCTGATTTTTCTATATGGTGAACTAGTCTTGACTATCTTTTCTTCTTCATCCTTAATTGCTTCTTTGAGCAATTCCAGGAAGTGTGATTAATCTTGTATGTTTAATACGTCTTTGAAAATGTCATGTAGAGGGGCGCCTGGGTGGCTCAATTGGTTAAGCATCTGCCTTTGGCTTGGGCCATGATCCCAGGGTTCTGGGATCGAGTCCCATATGGGGCTCCTTGCTCAGCGGGGGCCTGCTTCTCCCTCTCCCTCTGCCTCCTCCCCCCTGCTCATGTTCTTGCTGTGTCTCTCTCAAATCAATAAATAAAACCTTTAAAAAAAAAAAAGTCATGTAGACTTTAAAAATTCAATATTTTAGGGCAATAACATACTCAGACTAATTTTCTTTTTTAATATTTTATCTTTTGCTGTAGAATTTAGTGGAACTATTAGGATTTATTAGTATAACATGGAAATTTTTTGAAAACTTTCATTATAGAGAATTTCAAACATAAAGAAGAATGGACAGGATAGTATATTGAAACCCCCTGTACTCATCAGTTTCAATAGTCATTCAACTCATGCCCAACCTTGTTTCATCTGGCTCCCATCCCCTTCCCGTATTATTTTGAAGAAAATTCTACACATCACATCATTTCACCCATAAATAATTCAACATGCATCTCTAGAGTAATGGAGCCCTTTTTTTAGCACAACACAATACCATTTTCATACCTAAGAAATTAACAGTAATGCTTTGATATTAAATATCCAGTGTTCAAATTTTCCAGTTGTCTTACAAATGTCATATAATTTTTTAATGTCCTATAATTTTTAAATTATTATTATTTATTAATTATTATTGTTTGAATCCAGTTTCCAATAAGGTCCTCATATTGCATTTATTTATCTTTTAAATTTTCCTTCAACTTTTTTTTTTTTTTTAAGTAATCTCTACCTCACCAACATGGGGCTCAAACTCACAACCCCAAGGTCAAGAGTTGCAGGCTGAACCAACTGAGCCCACCAGGTGCCCCCCTTTAAAATTTTTTATAATCTGTAGATTCCTCCTTCATCGTTTTTTCCCTTGCAGTTTACTTGACAGAATATTTTTAGGGCTCTGAAATTTGCTCTGAAAATTTCCCTACCATGGTATAGTTTAATATGCTACACTGATGGGAATGCTTTTAATGAATCAAAATCAAAAAGCACAGTATCTACTGATGTATTTTCCCATATTTCTAAAATATTTTTCTCCTTGCACATAGCTGAGAGGTTTGCAAGAATTAGTATAAGAAGCCCCATATCGTACTGTCACCTTATACTCCCTCATTGAACCCTGTGATGTCACCCTGACTGTGTGACTGTGACTGGAACTTTCTGGCAGCCTTCATCTGTTCCCTGGAGCTCACCTGGCTTCTCTTCTCCATTGACCCAGCTGTTTCCAAGTCTCCTTTGCTCCTTTTACTAAATTTTGTATTTGTAATGCATTTACTTTCACCTGATATACATACTTATGTAAATTTTAGGGGTTAATGTTTCCTGTGAGTCATTAATATTTCTCAATTAACTATCTTCAAGTACGAGCTTCTTCAGAATATTTGCTTTGTATAAGAGCAAATTTAGCTAGACGCTTACTCTGAAAAGTCTGCTCAGATTTTACTAGGGATGAACTAGAAAACCCTTCTGTTGAAAATCTTTCTCAAATATGCTCTTTCTCCTTCCTGCCTTACTAAGAGTTGACTGCCCCTACTTGACTGATAAGTTGGGGGTCTTACAAGATGTTAGAATCCCTGGTTTGACATCCGTTCTCTTTCTAGATGGTTTGAATAACAATAACCCTCTATCTGTGGGATGGGGCTGTTAACCGTGATGTTTTCATGCAGGTCATAGAGCCTGTGTTGCTTTTTTGAATTAGAAAAAGGCATCCCTCAGAGCAGAGGACTTAGAATAAAGAGCCTCTCCCTCTGGGCCACAGCAACTCCCCTAGCTCAAGGCCCATTGAGGCTGCTGCTTTGTGTGAGCACTGAGGTGCCCTTCCTGGTTGAACATGGGCTGCCTTTCAGCCCTGCTTACCCCTGTGGCCACACGCCATTTGGCTAATACTTTGGGCAGCAGCCCTGCACGACCCCGATATAATTTTTTTTTTTAATTGTTAAAAAAAATAAAACAAATATCTGTCTCTGTGGACCTATCGTAATTATCTTATTATTATATAGTCTCCTATATTTGGATGTTTGATCATTGATTTAAAAAGTTGCCGGCTGATGCCCCAGGACCTTTTTTAAAAAGGTATTTGGACTTTGGGTATAGATATAGATGGAATAATTGTCAGATGTCACACCTGTGTTTGGCTGACTGCTGAGTCTTGCACGGAGTGTGGCCACCAGGCTGGTGTCTAGCTTGTTCACCAGCTGATGTGTAGGTTGCAACAGGTTTAGGAAGGGGAGAACACACAGCAGACCATTTTCCTTTGTTGCCAGACTCCTGCTTCTCTTAGAAAACATAGAAGAAATAAAATTAGTTCCTTTGAATTGTTTCTCAAGATGTCTCTGGCACACAGGCAGATTTTTTGCAGAATAGCTGTGTTCTGTGAAGGAGAGTTGAAGGAACACTGCTATAGATGTAGTTTTAGGAGCTGTGTCAAATCTCTGCCTCTTCCTAACATGAACTGAAAGTTGCTTTTTAAAATAGTCTCCATATTGGTTTGTCTTGTGACTAACCTCTTTCTCGTAGAAGCTAACTACAGAAGATACTTATAATTAACTGATTTTCTAAATTAATTTGGTTCCGGTTGATTGAAAATTTTACACATGTAATGGGATAAGTTGGGTAACACTGGTGGTAGCCGAAGGTCTTTTCAAGTTTTGCAGAAGCAGGAAGTTCAAAGATAGGTAATTGAAAGATTTTCCCAAAGCATGAACCTACAGCAGCGCTGCCGAAACATTCATGTGTGTCAAGTGCAGACTCCCTTGAGGCAGGTCAGGAGGTCTGAGATTCTGCATTTCTAACCAGCTCCTCCCCGGGGGGGCTGTAGGTCCACTGCCCTGCCCACCCACACTTCGAGTAGCAGGAACGTGAAGCTTTATCCCTTTCCAAGTTTCAGTAATTCTTCCTATCTGGTTGTGACCTTTTTACTTGCATTTCTCTGTCAGAGTTTGGATTATGATCGCTGTATCAATGACCCTTACCTGGAAGTTTTGGAGACCATGGACAATAAGGTGAGTCCCTTATTGATCTCTTGGGACTGAATAGATCTTACAATGGCTTCTTTTTCCCATCTAAATGCTCCTGTAGATAGCCATACCCCATGGCTTTTAGCCCCTTTCGTGAGATGGGGTAGCATTTATTCCTTAGACCTTCATCCTGCCAACCAGAGTACCCACTCTTGGTGTGCCTGGCCCAGGCTCTTAGAGCTCATCCTTCTGGCCTTGTAAGGCGCCTGCCATACCAGACACCACAACCAAGCTTGCTGTCTCTGTGGAATTTAGCCTAAAACTGGTTGTCCAAGATGTGCTCCTTCCCTGCTGCCAACAAAACCATATAACAAACTGAGTCTGTCTTTCCCTGTGTGAACAGAAAGGTCGCAGGTATGAGGCGGTGAAGTGGATGATGGTGTTCGCCATTGGAGTCTGCACGGGGCTGGTGAGCAGGCAGGGCATGGGGGCCTGGTGGACGGGGTGGGGGCCCGGGGGGTCAGAGGGCAAGTCATCTGTCGTGATAGCAGAGACTGCCTTTTCTTTTTTTCTTTTTTTCTTTATTCCCCCCACATAATAATCCTGACACTGTGTTCCGCACTTCTCTTGCTCTCGCTTTATGAAAGCGAACCCTACGACACTGGTATTCTTTAAAACACTCAAAGGCTTGGTCAGGACCGAGCTCTTATGATATGGTCCTCTCAGGTGGACAGCATAGTCTGGGGAGTATTTCATGGAAATTGAGGTCACTCTGTAGGGAAAAAGCAAAACAGTGGAACAAAACCAACCATGACACTCTTTCCTTTAGAGTGGCGTGCCAGTAAACAGGACACCGTCGAGCTCAGTGAATTTATCCTGCTGTCCTGGGCTTCTTTCCGGCGCATTGCTTGTTTTATTTAGAAGGTAGAGCTGGCGGCTGTGGACAGGGGAATATGCCTGAATGCACAGGGTTCTGGGGTCAGCTTGCTCACAGATGAATCACAGACAAGAAAAGATTATGAAACATTGCCAAATTGTGTAGTAGCACAAGGCCTGGAATCCTAACTGCTGACCTAACCACACTTAAAGCTGGGGAAGAGAAACTGGAAAAGTCAGCAGACAGTCAAAATGATACATGTCACATCTTATTTTCTATCATTACAGTGTTCAAATGGGCTATCTTCGTCCGTTCGGGCTACTGTAATAAAAATACCAAAGACTTGCCAGAGGCTTAAACAACAGATGTTTATTTCTCCCAGTCCTGGAAGCCGGAAGCTCAAGATCAAGGTGCCAACAGATTTGTGTCTAGTGAGGGCCTGTTTCCTGGCTTCTGGCTGTGTCCTCACAGGGGAGAGGGGGCCAGAGTTCTCTGGGGGTCTTTCATAAAGCCAATGATCTTATTCACGAGGGCTCCACGCTCAGGACTTAATCACCTCCTAAAAGGCCCCACCTCCTAATGCCATCACAGTAGGGGTTAGAATTTCAACAGATGAATTTGGAGGGGGGACACAAACGTTCAGCACATAACAGGTTATATTCCTAAGCAGCGGCCTGTTTATCTCACTGGAACTGACTACAAGTCTCATTCTTGATTCTGCATGTTATACCCATAAAATGTAAGCACGCATTTAGTATAATCTAGCCACAAAGGCTGACCAATTTTTATGTTCCTGGCATTTGTCAGATTTTTACTGCAGTAAATTCAGAGGCCAAGGAACATTTTTCTAGTTAAGACAAATGGCATTCAGAAGGCCTCTTTGGTAACATTCTATTATGGGGGGAACTTGGGTTGATTTAACTGTTATATTGAAATTTCAGATCATCTGTTTTGCCATATACGTTTCTGGTTGCAAATTTCCCTGTAATAAGCATAATCACGAGCCATCTACTTGTTAGTCTTTCTGCTACTTTCATATCACACTCCTTTGAACTGCCATTTATCAATACTAGCAACTTCCACCAGTCCCCTCACGTCCCCTCACGCTGCTGGAAGGCAGACTTGCCTTTATAACTCAGCAACCAGCTCCTCTTGCTACTAGCTCTCTTATCCTTCGATCTGTCACAACCTATTGCTTCAGTGTTTAAAAGCCTCCGGGCTTTGGCTTGAGGGAAGGCCAGAGGCCTGAAGCCTTTGATCCTGAATCCACCAAGTCACAAGCCTTTCCAGTTCCCCGTGAAGCCCAGAGCAAAGACGTGGGGCTTAAAGTGGGCTGGTAGAATATGAGTGGTTTTCTCTTACTTAACCAGGGTAACCATTGGCTGCAAATCAAAATAGTGACTTACAAAGTATAAATAGTAATAACAAACATGTAAAAGCTATAAACACCTGAGTAAATGTTGTTTTTCAAAGTAATATCTTAAACTATGTGTTTATTCAGCTAAGTATCACTGAAGATGTTATTGGAGTTCTTCTGAAACTGCCTCTGGAAAATGCTAAGTAGCCCCTCACAGGATTCCGGGTGATTTCTCTAGTCACGGGATGGTCTTCCTTGGTTTCACATCTTTTCCTGCAGCCTTTCCTTTTGTTTTACTCTCCTTCTCTCAGCTTAGCTGTGCCCCCTTCCTTTGTCCTCTGGAGGGGCGGTGGGGCAAGGTTGGCAGGGAATCTCCTGGCACGTCAGAGTGACTAGCAGGAAACCCGTTCACTCGTTGCCTCTTGGTGACGTGGGTGCATGTGCCAACCGGGAAAGGCCAGGGGGGCTCACAGCTTTTGAGCAAAGTGCCTGCGCCACAGTGGGGAAAAGCTGTGTGATGGTTCGCTTGCTCTTCACAGGTGGGTCTCTTTGTGGACTTCTTCGTACGCCTCTTCACCCAGCTCAAGTTTGGAGTGGTACAGACATGTATCCTTTTCGCAGTTCTTGGTGTTCCCAGGTGTCAGCGGTTTCTGACCCTGCTTTCTTGTCTAGAGAATAGGAGACATGATCTAGTGAAGAGCTATTTATTAACCATTCAGCTTAAGTTTTAGTTACCATTAAAGGACACAACAGGAAGACTTTAAGAGAGAGATACTCGTATTCAGGTTGGTGAGACACAAATACCACAAAGATGCCTGTTCTTCCCAATCATCTACAAATTCAGTGTAGTTCCAATCAAAACTCCAATAGAGTTTTCCGTGGAACTGGAAATTTCTCTTCCTAAATTTGTTGGGAAGAGTAAAGGGCCAAAAGTAGTTGGGTCAGTTTTGAACAAGCATGGCACTTGCCCTACTCAATGTCATAATTTAAGATATAGTCATTGAAACCGTGTCCTATTGGTGCAGGAATTCCCAGTTAGGCCAATGGAAGATAACAGAGGAGCAGAAATTGGCTTGTACATATAGAGAAGTAGGGAGAATGGCAGAGTTAGTGTTATAAGTCAGTGAGAAAGAGATGGACATAATAAAGATGTAGGGACATTGGTTTCCATCTGGAAAAATAAAGATTCCTACTTTGTACCATAAATTAATTCCAGATGGATTGAAGATGTAAATAAGCAAAACAAAACTCTAAGAGACTATGTGATGTCAAGAGAAGGGAATAGTTTCTTAAAACTCCAGGAGGCACAAAGTGAAAGGGAATATAGATCCGTAAACTTGACCATGTCAAAGTAAATTTGTTTTTCATACAAACAAAAAACCCCAAGCCACGACAGTAAAACACCATAAGGAAAGTGGAAAACAAGTCCACAGCCTAGGAGAGGTTACTCACTATACATTGAAGAGACAAATAATTAGTATCTAGAACACCAGAAGAACTGTAGCTCAGTAAGAAGAAAGCCCAAACAGCCCAATAGAAGAATGAGCAGAGGATGTGAACAGGCAATTCTCAGAAGAGGAAAATGGAATGGTCAATAAATAAACCTGTAGAAAAGGGCTCGCCTCACCACTAACCAAGGAGATGCAAATTAAATAGATAGCAAGTACACCTCTGGCTCCCGAGTCCCTCTTTCTCATTCAGACCTTGGACATGTACAAAGATGTTTGTTACAGCTTTGCGATTGCAGAAAGGTGAAATCACACAAAATGGGAGAATGGAAAAATTGTAATGTGTTCATATGGTATAGTTTTATGCAGAAGTTAAAATGAATGGACCAGAGCTGTGTATATCAACATGACTAATTCTCAAAAACTTGATGTTGAAGGAGAGAAAAAAGTGTAGAATGTGCATAAAATGCAATCCCATTATTTTAGTTTTAGAAACACAACAAATGGCTACGTCTAAAAATACACAGGGAATGGGGTGCCTGGCTAGCTCAGTTGGTAGAGCGTGTAACTCTTGATCTCAGGGTTGGGGGTTCAAACCCTACGTTGGGCATAGAGATTACTTAAAAATAAAATCTTAAAAAAAAAAAGACACACTATAATTTCAGGTTAGTGGTTTTTCCCAGGGGAGAGAGGGAGGGAAACAGGATTTTTTTTTTATGGTATCTAACATTTTAATTTTTAAAACCTGGAGCAAATATGACATAACACCAAGATTTGTTAAAGTGAGGGATGTGGGGGGAAGGGCGTTTGTTGCTTTTTATGACGTTTGAAGTATTGATTTGAAATGTTGGGGTGCAGGAGCAAATGGTCAGAAAGGAGTCTTGAGACGTTTTGGGTGCAAAAAAGGTGGTTTTATTAAAGCACAGGGACAGGGCCCATGGGCAGAAAAAGCTGTACGGGGATTGTGAGGAGCGACTGATTACATACTTTTAAATTGGGAGGGGTTAGGGATAGTGTTAAGTCTTTAAGGAGTTTGGGAAGCAAGGTTTACAGGACCTTGAGGGGCTAGCTGCTCTTAAGATAAGGTTATTTAGTACTGTCTGGTAAAACCTTTGTCATGAGACCCTTCAGAAGGATATCAGTGGGCCATATGCTTGGAGGATGATTGCTAACCTGTATGTTGGGGAGGGTGGGTAGAGATGAAGTTTCCAAAGTGATTTTCATATGTTAAAGACGACTTACAGGATCCTGGAGGTTGGGCGAACATCAAGTTTGCCTTTAGCAAAGCAGTAACGTTGAGGCAGTTGAGCTCCTTGAGAAAGGTCACTCTGCCTGCCTCAGGTATTTGTCGATGGGCTGCAAGTTGTAAGGAGATTTAATTTTTTCTACATTTCTTTTGCCTTTGTTCTCCACATCCATATTTCATAATTTAAGAATAGTTCCCGGGTACCTGGCTGGCTCAGCCAGTGGAGCATGCAACTCTTGATCTTGGGATTGAGTTTGAGCACCATGTTGGATGTGTAGAGATTATTTAAAAATTTAAAATTATTTTAAAAAATAAATAAAGATAAACTTAGAAAATGGTTCCTGATATAGACAATCTCTCAGACAGGTGTTTTTTGTTTTGTTTTGCTAAAGATTTATTTATTTGAGAGGGGGCATGCAGAGGGAGAGAGAGAGAATCTTAAGCAGACTCCCCACTGAGCATGGAGCCAATGTGGGCTTGATCTCATGACCCTGAGATCATGACCTGAGCCGAAATCAAGAATCATGACTGAGGCACAACTGACTCAGCCACCCAGGCGCCCATCAGACAGGTTTTTTCTTGAGTTTACATATGGAGAACAGGAAGATGTGCAGTAAGCAGCCAGCATGTTTAAAAGAAGAGATGCTGCACTGTTCCCTACTGGTGGTGGTAGGAATGCCCCTGACAGGCGAGCATGTTTGCCTTAACCCCGGTTCTGCAGCGGTGGAGGAATGCAGCCAGAAAGGCTGCCTTGCCCTGTCCCTCCTTGAGCTCTTGGGTTTCAACTTGACCTTTGTCTTCTTGGCAAGCATTCTTGTCCTGATCGAGGTGAGGCGGTGTGGGTGTTGGCATTTGGCTGATGAAGGTTTGGATTCCTCCATCCCCACTTCTGGAATGTCAGGAAGCTGAATTAGACTTGGGATATAGATTCCTGCAGAAAGTGGCCTCTCCTACACTTAGAACTGTTTCTGAAAGTAAAGGTTTCCGCCTCTGGTAGGATGACAGAGGAAAAGTCCAGATTAGGAGGGTGGTTCTCGGGCACCTGGGTGGCTCAGATGGTTAAGCGTCTGCCTTCGGCTCAGGTCATGATCCTAGGGTCCTGGGATCGAGTCCCTCATCGGGCTCCCTGCTCGGCGGGGAGCCTGCTTCTCCCTCTGCCTCTGCCTCTCTCTCTCTCTGACTCTCATGAATAAATAAATAAAACATTAAAAAAAATAAAATAAAAAGGAGGGTGGTTCTCAGCCTCGGCAGCACGTTAGAATCACCGGGCAACTTTAAAAATGACTCTAAGTAACTTGAAAATACTTCAAAACTAACTTTAAAAAATAGCTGCTACCCAGCTCAAATGAATGAGATGAGAATCTCCGGAAGTGGAGTGCCTGCATTGGTAGATGCGTGGCCCCCAGGTGATGCCGAATCACCGGGACTTGTTAGGAATGCAGCTGAGTCAGAAACCCAGGGTGGGGCCCAGCATCTGTGTTAACAGGCCCACCAGGTGATGCTGATGCTGCTAAGGAAGAAGGTCAGTTCCCCCTCATCAGCGGGTTGTTGTGGCTAAGCCACAGAGCTGGTGGATTTCGAGTTCACGGGCATCCTTCTCTCTCCTCCCTCAGCCAGTGGCAGCAGGTTCCGGGATACCCGAAATCAAATGCTATCTGAATGGTGTGAAGGTGCCCGGAATTGTCCGTCTCCGGACCCTGCTCTGCAAAGTCTTTGGAGTGCTGTTCAGTGTGGCTGGAGGTGAGGAGAGTCTTTCTGACTTTTAGCCTTCCAAGTATTCCAAGGGGTGAAGGTGACAAGAAGCACTGTGTACGTAAATTAGGTAGATTTGGATTTGAAGGGCCTGCCCTCAAACAGATCTCTGCCCTGTTTGTTGATGGATAATGTAGACGCTGTAAGTTACCAGTCGGATACCTGACTAACACACGTTTAGTTTTGAAGTGGAATGACCCTTTAGTTGGTTTGTGGAGTTTGCTTTTAGCAAAGTCAGCAAGCTTTTTGTGTAAACAGCCAGACAGTAAATATTTTAGGCCTGATGGGCTAAGAGGCAAAATGGGAGATACGATGTAGGTACTTAAACATATATAGCCATTTGAAATAGAGCCATGTGAGAATGTAAAAACCATTCTTCGTTCTCGGGCTATAGAAACAGGCATTGGGCCTGTCTTGGCCCACAGGCTATGGTTTTCTGAGTGCTTATATTAAGGAGTATTTTTTCTGATGTGATGAGTATTTGACTTTTTCTTTTACAAAGTCACGTAATCATCTCTGCTGTACAGTTGTCGAGAGAAAGGTCTACCTAGCAAAGGTCTCCTAACCAAGATAGCTTTCTGTGCTGACTGATGGTCTCCCCCTTTTCCACCTGTTCCCAGGGCTCTTTGTGGGGAAGGAAGGCCCCATGATCCACAGTGGAGCAGTGGTAGGAGCCGGCCTCCCACAGGTAAGAGCTGATGGGCTGGGAGGATACGTCCTTCAGAGGGAGCCCCTGGGGAGGGCCTTGTCCATGGTTGAGTTTGTAACATATCCATTGGGAGCACCTAACATGGCCTTGGAAGCTGATGTCCGTTTGGGTTGATGTGAAACTGTTCCGTCACCCAGCAGAGAGGGTAACTGGTACCCCCGGGTTTTAACAAGGCCCTGCTGAGTACTTGGAGCAGCAACGGGACAGAGAAAGTCTGTTCAAATGAAAGTCACCTGGTGCGCCCCCAGCCGGTGCTGACCACCTGCCCATCAGGCAGTTGATGGATCACCTCCGTGTGGCCAAACCCTCGTAGACGGTTAGCTCGGTTAGCTCTGGTGCTCTGTGGGCAGGGAGTCACCGTGGCTGCGGGTTATTGGCGCAAAGGAGAGAAGACTCTTGTCCATAGCCCGTCTGTTGGTCTCTCTTGTTACTGCGTCCCCTCCCTCACATCAGGCACCGGCCTCCCGGAAGTGAGCTGAGAGGCGGAAGGAGGCCAGCTGAGGACGAGGCGGCAGCGTGAGAACTCGCTGGGCTCATTGGACCCTCGCCGGTTCTTTGGGCCCCTTCTGTACCGACATCCCCTGAGCAGAGTCCACTTCATCTTCTGCAGCAGCTTTCGGTTCCTCCCTCCACCCAGCAGTTTCCCCTTTCTCTGTCTGACTTGTTGACTGTGTACCAAATGTGATTTCCAAAGATCCTAGAAATCTGGGGGGCAGGAAAAGAAGTTCCTTCCAGAAGTAACGTCTTTTTTTTTTTTCCCCACGTTGCGGTTCTGGCCTCTTGCAACACATCTGCCTGGGTGTGCTCAAGCAAAGGGAACTTTCTGGTGCCTGGGATTCCTGTAGCTCTGGTCCTTGTGCACCCCCACCCCCACCCCCACCCATCCTCACTTTGTTTTCTCTTCCTCTAGTTTCAGAGCATCTCCTTACGGAAGATCCAGTTTAACTTCCCCTATTTCCGAAGTGACAGGTATGGAAACCCAACCCAGTTCGTTTGCTACCGCTCAGACCCCACTCCCGTCACCGTAGCTGGCTCCCGGGCTGCCTTGCTGGGCGGGCTGTGGGTGGAACCCACCTGTCAGAGTGGAGGGGGGTAGGAATCTTCTGAAAATAAGTATGAGGGCCAGGCTGGCTTCGTGACTTCTATTTTGTCAAGATATAAGGCTTAGAACCGTCTCAGGCAATGAAGAAGACAGTCCAGTATTGAAAACACGACCAGGGAAGTCCACAGGCGTATTATCAAGAATGTGTTTTATATTCCAAAATGATGTACTTGGTCTGCCACCTTTCTGGGTTGGAAGGTGCTCTTCTGGGTACTTTTTCGCCCTGTGGGATTTGTGCGTGTTACTGATGTGTGCACCCTGCTCGGCCTTTGGAATCGGGGGCCAGATTCAGAGTCATCTACCTTCTCCTGCTGGGGTTCCTGCAGGTCACTGTCACGTGCTCCTGACACTTTCACTGCCGCTGTGGCTTTCTGGGAGAAAGATCTGGTGAGAGTGGGGCTCAGCAGGGACTGACAGAAGTCTGGGCTCTGCCTCCTCAGCTGGTGGCTAAGACCCCACATTCAGAGCAGACTGATGTCAGGGAGCCCCTCCGACTAAGGAGAGTGTCTGGCTCTTAGGGAAACCGTATTTGCCGGGGAGTCTGCCTCACCAGACACCTGCCCTTCGTAAGCCCTGACTGTTCGTGGGTCACAAGACATGATGTTGGTGGACAAGAAAGTGAACACCTGCCTTTTGCGGCCTGAGGACTCTCTTTTGGGTGAATCACCTCTCTGTTCTCCCCGCAGAGACAAGCGGGACTTTGTATCAGCAGGGGCGGCTGCTGGAGTTGCTGCAGCTTTTGGGGCCCCCATCGGGGGCACCCTCTTCAGTCTGGAAGAGGGCTCATCCTTCTGGAACCAGGGGCTCACGTGGAAAGTGGTAAGGAGGACTTTTAGTGAAAGCACCTCCTAAACTTAGCCACCCCTTCTCCCCAAAACTAAACTGGACATTTCTGACTCAGTATAGTCACCTGTCATTTTGATGAGACCAGGAGGGTTGACTTTATTAGAAATTCCTTTGCTCTGGACCCATAACCTCCAAACCATGGACATTTCTGTACGTTTCGTATCAAGGCCCCCCCATCTGCACATCAAATTGCCATTGTCCTCCCTTGATGAACCATCTGGCCTAAAAACGGGAGACCGGCTAGGGTCAGAGGCAGGCAGTGGCGGAGGCTAGACTTGAACCCTACCTGGCCTCCTCCCTCAGACTAGCATGTTCCTTGTCTTGTAGTTACCGTTCCTTTTTGGGCACATGATCTAGTCCACAACAGGCTCTAAATAAAGAGGCTCTCACAATAGGCCATTGAATACACACTTCTCACAGCCCGATTCGCAGTTTTCGCACCCGAGGAGTGCTCACTGCAGTGGCTACCAGGTCTGTGTGTCCAGACCTGGACGTGCGGGGTTTTTTTGGCGGGGGGGGGGGAGGCGGCAGTGGGTTTTCTGAGGCCGCGCCCAGAAGGTAGGACTTGTCACTCCTGAGTGTTCTCCTATTTGTCCCGTCTCCTAGCTCTTCTGTTCCATGTCTGCCACCTTCACCCTCAACTTCTTTCGTTCTGGGATTCAGTTTGGAAGTTGGGGTTCCTTCCAGTTGCCTGGATTGTTGAACTTCGGCGAGTTTAAGGTTTGTTTTGTCCTTTTTTCCATTGTTTTTTGGGGGTTCTGGTTTTTTGTTTGTTTTTACTTGACCCATGAAAATTGTTTTTAAAGTACCAGAGAGCAGTGGTCAGAAGGGTAGGCAGAGCTTCTAATGGGGTCTCTCTGCCCCGTGAGTCTCCTGTGCATGCTCAGTGCTCGGTGTGGGCAGGCTTCCAGCTCTGCTTTGGCTCTCGTAGATGGAAAGCAGATTCACCTCTTATTTCTGTCTTCTCTGCTTCTGTCCCTTCCTGTTCTCATGGGCACTCTGGTTTTTCTTTCTCCCTCCCTTGCCCCTTCTCTCAGTGCTCTGACTCTGATAAAAAATGTCACCTCTGGACAGCTATGGATTTGGGTTTCTTCGTCGTGATGGGGGTCATTGGGGGCCTCCTGGGAGCCACATTCAACTGTCTGAACAAGAGGCTTGCAAAGTACCGTATGCGAAACGTGCACCCGAAACCTAAGCTCGTCAGGTACCTGCTTGCCTCCCGCAGCCTGCCGTGGCTCCCTGAGCTTCGTGTGGACCAGGCCGTCTCTCCCGGGGAAAGCGCTCATGGGAATGGACTCCACTTCTCCCGCCAGCTTTGATTTCGTGTCTGAGACTAAAAATAGAGACAGGGTCGTGGATCTCCTCTATTTGTCAGACGGGCCAAAAGGCTGAGTCTGAGCTTAATTTACATCAGAGGTGCTGGTTGCCTTCCAGCCACAAAGTCAGAAGGGTCGATGAGACTCTTGACCTAAAATGGAAGGCCATTTTGTTCCTCAGAGAGAGGTGCTGTGGTAATGTAGCAGCCCATGTTCCTGGCTACCCACTGTTGACGAACGAGTTGCTAGAATGGAGCAAGTCGCTGACAAGCTCTGCACGTGTCCTGACTGACTCGGGGCTGCTGGTTGCATGCTCTTTGGGGCAGTGAGGGTTAGAGCAGACAGGGTTGTGTTTTTTAGTTCCCGAGGCTGGGGTGTCTTTTTTTATCTTGTAGTAACCGCTGTGCTTTGCTTCCTAGAGTCTTAGAGAGCCTCTTGGTGTCTGTGGTAAGCACCGTGGTGGTGTTTATGGCCTCGATGGTATTAGGAGAATGCCGACAGATGTCTGCTTCGGGTCAAATCGGTAATGACTCATCCCAGCTCCAGGTAACCCCTGTGCACCTGCTGCCTTTGTCCTACACCCCCAAAGAGGAAGAATCCAGAAATGTGTGACTTGCCTCTGCTGATAATAGGTGTGTTTGTTTGTTGCTCCACACCTGTATCAGATTGCTAAGAGCTAGAGGAATCCGTAGGAGCCTTTTCCCGGAAAAGAGAGTGTGCATGCTCTTTTTCACTTTTGTGAAGAGTCACGGCCATCATAGAGGGGAGCTTCTCTCTCTTTTTGTTGAACAAAATTAATTGGAGACAAGCTCAGGAAGCCAACCGTCGCTTGTTCGATGAGCCCCAGTTTACTCTTCTACCTCTTCAACCCTGAAAGGTGCCCACCAACCTCACCCTCACGATTATGAGCATCACCCTTAAGACTGGGAGAAAGGAGTGTCCTGCGTCAGGGTGATCTGCGATCTGGCTCTTTTGGCATTTCCTGGTTCTTCCTGGGTTTAGGTCATTTACTGCCTTATGTTCTTTTTGTTTCTCCTTCTTGCTTCTTAGGAGTATGTAGTATTTTCTAGAACCTTTCCCTGAAAGAGCAGGGTCAGTGAGGGAGGCATTGGAGCTTACTCTGCCTTGCAATTTTTTGGTCCAAGCCAGTGGGTCTGAGAGCTGCATGTGGTCAGCCAGATGCATGGTTCTGGCCTCTAGGGTAGAGGCTCGGGAGTGTTCCCTAAGTATCCAATCTTTTTATTTTTTTTTAAGATTTTATTTATTTGACAGAGAGAGAGACAGCGAGATAGGGAACACAAGTAGGGGGGAGTGGGAGAGGGAAAAGCAGGCTTCCCGCCAAGCAGGGAGCCCGATCCCAGGATCCTGGGATCATGACCTGAGCCGAAGGCAGACGCTTAACGACTGAGCCACCCAGGCACCCCAGTACCCTACCTTCTTGCTGCTCCTGAGTAGCTGCTCACATCCCTCAGGGTTGTTGGGAGCTTTGTCTTGGATGGCTGCCCCTTTGGCATCCCCAGCAACGTCCATGAACAGCAGCATGGGTTAGATCAGGGCTTGGCAAACTGTGGCCCGTGGGCCAGATTTGGCCTTTGGCATCTGCTTGTTTTTGTGTGGCCCCTGAGCTAAAAATGGTTTTCACCTTTTTAAAGAGTGTTTAAGAAAAATAAGAAGAAGAAGAGGAAGAATGTGCAACAGAGACTCTGTGTGGCCTATAAAGTCTAAAATACTTACTATGTGGCTCTTTATATCCACCAACCCGTGTTACTCGTTAGTCCCGAGGCTGCCTCCTTACCAGACCAGTATTTTCCAAACGCGTCCTGTGGAACACTGATACATATGATTCACAAACAAATGGAAAAGAATCCTGTGGTCTAACGGGTTAGCTAGAATTAAATGAGTTGCTCTAAGGACCGCGTAGGATGTCTACAATTCCGTCAGTGTCATGGGTGTTTAGATGTTTATCGTGTGCTAGCTATTCCAGTAAGCACCGCACGGACATGACTTCATTTAGTCCTTGCCCCCACCGTGTTGGCTGGTATCATTATCCCCATTTTACAGGGGAGAAAACGGAGACAAAAGTGAGGTCTTTTTTTTTTTTTTTTAAGATTTTATTTATTTATTTGAGAAAGGGAGAAAGTGAGAGAGCAGCAGAGGGAGAGGGAGAAGCAGACTCCCCCTCCCCCCATAGGGAGCCCGACGATGCAGGGCTTGATCCCAGGACCCCAAGATTGTGACCTGAGCTGAAGGCAGACACGTAACCCACTAAGCTACCCAGGCACCCCACAAAGTGAGATCTTGACCATGATCTCTCAGTGGTATACACCATGAGCTCGGCATTACTCACATTTCACAGGTGAGGCTTCCAGGATGAGCTGCCGCTCCCACAGTCGCTGGAGAGGGGCAGAGTCAGAGGCCAGTCTGTCTGATGCAGGAGCCTCTGCTCTGCCCTCAGCTGGTTCTCTGATCTCCAGCAAGGCTGCGATGCATCTCAGCACATTCGACTGCAGGACTCTTTCCAGGGAGGCCTCAGGACCGGGGTTCCTCCCGACATAGTTTGGGAAACACTGCATGCGTGGATTGTTTCGTGGTCGCCTCGTTCCTGAGCCACACACATTTCTCGTTGGGCAGCCCCTCCCTGCCAGGTTCCGCCAGGAGGGGGCACTGCCCTGCTTCCCGCGGCGGTCCTCCTCCGCACTTCACAGTGCGTGGGGCTCTCAGGCCAGGCTTCCAGCAGTTATCACTTACAACGTGAGCACCACGAGAGGAAGCAGAGCCGGATCCACGGTGAATTTCATTGTCGTAACTCAAGAGCCCTCGTCCCGATTCTTTCATTCTCGAAGCGTAAGGAATACAGTATCACGGTTGGCTGCTCTTGGCTAGAGATCGATTTTTTGCCACCTGTTTCATTTCCGGGTAAAGCTTACAAGCCAGACTTTCTCGACCCCACTAGAGACCTCCCGCTCCAAGACTTTGAGCGCCCTGATCAGGTATAATGACTTCGTAATGACCTCGTACTGACTCTCCAATTCTTCTGTCTTAGGTCACATCAGAAGATGTCAACTCAAGTACCAAGACCTTTTTTTGTCCCAACGAGACCTACAACGACATGGCCACACTCTTCTTCAATCCCCAGGAGTCTGCCATCCTTCAGCTTTTCCACCAGGATAGTGAGTATCTGTGAGCCTGCCCGTTCTTAGGTGATTGATTTTTTTTTTTTTCCTGCAGGGAACATGATGATTCCTCTGCCCCTGCTGTTGGCCCACAGACACAGCCAGGCTTACCCTCAATTCTGAGCAAAATAGGAGTTTTCCTTTGTACTAGCAACCCAGACAAGGCTGGAGTCTCTGCCTCCAGTGTTGGAGGTGAACTGGTTGGGGTGTGGAAGGACCTGGAAGGGGCCAGAGCAGCCCGGCAGGCCTTGGTGGCGTCTGGTGGTGAGACTCAGATGGGTTCTTGCCTCGCAGGTACTTTTAGCCCCGTCACTCTGGCCTTGTTCTTCGCCCTCTATTTCCTGCTTGCATGTTGGACCTATGGCATTTCAGTTCCAAGTGGCCTTTTTGTGCCTTCCCTGCTGTGTGGAGCTGCTTTTGGACGTTTAGTTGCCAATGTCCTTAAAAGGTAAGTGTGTGCGTGTGCGCGTGTGAGCGTGCCCGGGTGTGCGTGGGCACAAGTGTGCGAACCTTGTGATTCCAAGCCATAGTCTCCGCTTCTTTCTTGCCCAGCTACATCGGCCTGGGCCACATCTACTCGGGGACCTTTGCCCTGATCGGTGCCGCAGCTTTCCTGGGCGGGGTCGTCCGCATGACCATCAGTCTCACGGTCATCCTCATTGAGTCTACCAACGAGATTACTTACGGGCTCCCCATTATGATCACTCTGATGGTGAGTGCTCCTCTTCCAGGCCTGTCCCCGGTGCAGGGCCAAGTTCACCCCCCCAGCAGCCTTTTTTCAAGTCTTTGTTTTGTGTCTCAGGTGGCCAAATGGACAGGGGACTTTTTCAACAAGGGCATTTATGATATCCACGTGGGCTTGCGAGGTGTGCCGCTCCTGGAATGGGAGACGGAGGCAGAAATGGACAAGTGAGACCATGACTTCCATCTGTTCTAGTTTCAGAGTTTATGACCTCGGGCCTGAGGGGTGTGTGCATCAGAGTGGGAAGTGGTGATTAAGATTCTGGGGTGGGAGTCCAGTGAACCAGTAGATAACTCCCGGAAACAGCTGGGTGTGTCTGGGAGCTGGGGGGTGGAGGCCGGCAGCTGCTGCGTGGTTTGATGTAGCTCCGATGTGGCCTTCTTGTTGGACCTGACAGGAGGTCTCGATCAGGTCTATGTTAGGACTGCACGTTTCCGCTAAGGGTCTGCTAAGCCCGATGAGCGAGGACCAGCCTGCCTCACACATGCCCCGTGAAGTGTCATGCCAAAAGCAGGGATTATTCTAGGCATAATCGCTGATTTATCCATCAGCCTGCAAATGGTTTGGGCCTTCTGTGTCCAGGGACCCCACAAGGCCTTTATGGTCCAACAGAGGGATCAGCAAACTTCTGTAAAGGGGTGGATAGTTAATATGTGCAGCTTTGCCAGCCATGTGGTCTCCGTTACAACTAGCTATAGATAATATGTAAATGAGCGGGAGAGGCCAGATTTGGCCTGGCACCTGCAGCTGCCACCTGGTTTAAAGGAACAGCCCATACTTTTTTTTTTTTTTTAAATTCTAGTAGTACCATTAACAATTCAGTGATGATATGAGGAATGTGCCATGGAGGGCTGAGGAGGGGATGGCTATTCACCTGGGCAAGTAGGTGGCATTTGTGGTAAGGGGACATCTTGTATTGAACTGAGGAAAGGCCCACCAGTTTGGCAGAGCAGGGAAGGGCATTCCGGGCATGGGGAAGGGCATTTGCACAAGGATAGAAGTACAGACGAACGTGTGTGTTCAAAGAACCACTAGAGCTGGCTCAGAGGAGGGAGCCCGGTGGTCCGGGCCGTGCAGGAGATCCAGGGCTCGCTCCTGGGATACCGCGGGCTCTCTTGTGAGGCAGGACCACTTTCCTCCCTTCCCCAGACTGAGAGCCAGTGACATCATGGAGCCCAACCTGACCTACGTCTACCCGCACACCCGCATCCAGTCTCTGGTCAGCATCCTGCGCACCACGGTCCACCACGCCTTCCCGGTGGTCACTGAGAACCGGGGCAATGAGAAGGAGTTCATGAAGGGCAACCAGCTCATCAGTAACAACATCAAATTCAAGGTACAGCAGCCCGAGAGGAATGGTGGGTGAGAAATAAGCAGTTCCTTGATGCACACGCTGATCTGGCGCCTGCCACACCCCCGTAGATGGGGGCGCTGGTTGGCTCTCAGGGAGAATCCACCTCTTCATTATGTGTGGCAGCAAGTGTAGACGTGATAGCGAGTGTGGACGTCATTAGGCCGTCAGGACATGTGTCCGTTGTCACCCCAGCAAGCGTGCAGATGGATTTTTTGTTTTAATCGGCATTATTTATGGCATGTAAGTGGTATCAGGAGGTTTCTAGAGTTGCCTGTGACAGAAATGGACTTCGGCCTACCTAAGAAAAAGAAATCGGCTGGAAGCTGCAGGACCGACAGGGGAGCTGGAGGACCAGAGGCCTCCCGCTGGGCGTGCAGGCGGCTCGCAGACACCCTGGAGGGTGTTGGGAGGCACGGGGACCAGCCCTTGCTCCTGAGTTGAAATCCAGGCAGAGGGAGAGGCCCTCACTCAGGCCATAAGCCCCCGTGGCTCTGGGGGCCGGGGCACGTCCATTGTCAGTCCCACCACAACATGATGTAGGAGAGGGGTTCACCCTGGAGAGTTGAAGTGCTGTTCCCAAACCAAAGGAGTAGGGAAGTTGGGCTGGCAGAAACCGCGGGTTCCAGAGGCTCAGAGAGACTCCCTTCAACCCCAAGCCCCTGAGCCACTCCGAAGATGCCTTGCACTTCCTATGTCAGCACGTGCTTGTCGCCACTGTCACCTGAATCTTTAAGCTGCATTAGGTGCCATGGTGGTGTGCCCGGGCCAGCAACCCATGGCCTGCCCGGTAGAAACCTCTGTCCCCATCACCCCTCCCCACGCACAGAAATCCAGCATCCTGACCCGGGCTGGCGAGCAACGCCGACGGAGCCAGTCCATGAAGTCGTACCCGTCAAGTGAGCTGCGAAACGTGTGTGATGAGCACCTCCCCTCCGAGGAGCCGGCCGAGAAGGAGGACCTCCTGCAGCAGATGCTGGAGCGAAGGTGAGAGCACAGCCCCCCACCGCACGCACCTCCGCCTGCAGGGGCTCACGAAGGGGCTCACGAAGGGCAGCGCACTGCTCGGAGGCAGCTCCCGAGCTTCTGGGGGATTTGGGGAGTTGGTTGGGGCCGTGGGGGGGAAGCAAGATGCAATCCTGCTGAGGGTATGCTAGGCAGCGTCTGGTTTTTATGTAACAGATACACTCCCTACCCCAACCTATACCCTGACCAGTCCCCGAGCGAAGACTGGACCATGGAGGAGCGCTTCCGCCCTCTGACCTTCCACGGCCTGATCCTGCGGTCACAGCTCGTCACCCTGCTCGTCCGAGGAGTTTGTTACTCAGAAAGTCAATCAGTGAGTCTCTGCTCTGCACCGGGATTCGGGAAGGCACGAGGGTGCTAGGAGCACAGTCCCTGTGCCTCGAGGCGGATGGGAGCTAGTACGTGGGGAGCCTGTGTGCCAGCGGGCGGCTGTCCTGCAGTCTGTGCAGCCCCACGGCTCCCTCTGCTGCTCTCAGCGCCTCTCAGGGGGCACTACGGTGGGGGGACGCCCCAGTGACCCTCCCCTCAGTCTGTGCACTGCCTCTTAGGTGTCCTTTCAGCCTGGAGACTTTTTTTTTTTAAGATTTTATTTGCGAGCGAGCACACACGTGCGCAAGCACAGCAAGGGAAGAGCAGAGGGAGAGAGGGAGAAGCAGACTCCCCCGAATCTGAGCAGGGAGCCTGATTCCGGGCTCCATCCCAGGACCCCGGGATCATGACCTGAGCCCAAGGCAGAACCTTAACTGACTGAGCCACCCAGGCGTCCCAAGTCTGTAGACTTTTAATATAGTTTCTACACTTTCTGGTATAAGGGAACTTTTTTACATGCTTTTTTTTTTTAAATGTTCTTCCTATTAATTCCCTTGTAATTTTTTTTTTCCTTTCGTTTGGTTTTTGTAGAGATAAGCAGGGGTGGGTAGGGTATGTTGTTCAAAGTGGTCCCTATAGTGACCTGAAGACCCACTCGTCCCCACACACTTCACCCCCTTTAGAGAGAACCTGAAAAGGTTGCCCAAAGGCCTGCTTTCCAAACGGACTGTCCTGGTTCAGCTCTTGGCCGCGGAGGCCAGCCCTGCAGTCACTTGTGGTCCTGCTGGCCTGTGGAAGAGCAGCTAGCATGGGGCGGGACAGGAAGGCCACAGGGGGAGGGGCTGGGGCTTGGAGGTGTGGTCGGTGGTGTGTGGGGCACAGGAGGGGTGATGTGGGCTAGGTTGCAGAGGCCTCGCCTTAAGGCAGAAAGTAGCTGGAGCTGAGCTGACCAAGCGCTGGGAGCTGGGTGCCGCTGAGCAGGCGGCTGGGGCGGGGGCGGGGGGGGCAGTGTGTGGAGAGAGGAGTTACGGGCGAGCCATCAGGACAGAGCGGCGACCAGCACTGTGGCCACTGTGCCCAGCCTGAGAGCCATGGTGGCGGCCCAGGTGCCCCGTGAGGGCCGAGGGGAAATCCAGAAGATTTGTTACCGTCCCTCGGGATGCAGGGATGGTAACAAAGCTGCCGTGTCCAATTAATTGCCACAAACCGGGTGGCTGCAATCAGCAGAAATCTCTTCTTTTCACAATTCTCAAGGTCAGAGTACGAAGTCCACACGTCAGCAGGGCCTCGCTCTCTCGGGAGGATCGCTCCTTGCCTTCCTCGTTTGGGGGGCTACCAGCCATCCCTGGCACTCCCTGACCGTAGACAGGTCCCTCCAGCCTCTGCCTCCGTTGTCACGTGGCCTTCTCCCTCTGTGTCCTCCCCTCTTCTTAGAAGGACACAGTCATTGGGTTGACGGCCCACCTTAGTGCAGTCTGACATCATCTGAACTTGCTTACGTCTCCAGAGACCCTGTTTCCCACATGGCCACACACACAGGTGCAGGGGCTAGGACTCAGACACGTCTTTTGAGGAACACACGTCAACCTGAGACCTATTAGCTCTTTTCCCGTTTAGACTCCGGGACAAGCCATGTCCATTTTACAGACGAGGAGAAGCAGGATCAGAGAGATTAGGAGACTCGCCGAGGGGGGCACAGCGAGGCCTGGCTGGGAACTGGCGTCAGTCCACAGGGGTCTCACGACAGAGCCCCCAGTTCTGCACCGCCTCACACCAGGTGGCGCCGTAGCCAGCTGTGTGGACGTGGAGGGGGAGGGGCTCTCCGTGTGCCCCTGCCGCTTGCCGTGCTGGGTGCAAGGACCTGTCTCGCTTGGGATTGCAGAGCGCCAGCCAGCCGCGCCTTTCCTACGCCGAGATGGCTGAGGATTACCCGCGGTACCCCGACATCCACGACCTGGACCTGACGCTGCTAAACCCGCGCATGATTGTGGTGAGCAGGGCTGTCCCTTTGGGGCAGGGCCCCCGGAGAGGAGCCGGCCGCTGCTCGTCCGTGCGTTCGCGCCTCATCCCGGGTAGGGCGCAGGTGGCCAGAGGTGACTTGTGTTCTCTTCTCTGCAGGATGTTACCCCGTACATGAACCCTGCGCCCTTTACTGTTTCACCTAACACCCACGTCTCCCAAGTCTTCAACCTGTTCAGAACGATGGGCCTGCGGCACCTGCCCGTGGTGAACGCCGTGGGAGAGGTGAGTCTGACTTCCCACTGTGCCCGCAGCCACGCCTGCCTTCCAGAAAGGACCCTGCCCCCCTCTGCGTGTGAGTCAGGGCTTCCCAACCAGCAGGGTTTCTCGGACTAAAAGCTTTTCTGCCCACTGTGCCTCCTGTGTGTTTCTGACGTACACTCTCCACTCGGCCGGTAGGTGTCACCAGGGTCACAGCTGCTGAGGAAGAGCGTAGGGCAGGCGTCCCCAGTGTTCCTCTCCTTCACCCTTCATCAGGCCTGCGCCTCCTGAGGCGGGGTCCGCTCCCCACCCGCGCTGGGCATTTATGACGTTAAATGAGAGAATTTCAAGCAAAATGCTTAGAGAGTTTTATTTTATTTGATTTTATTTTTATTTATTTTTTTTTTAAAGATTTTATTTATTTATTTGACAGAGAGAGACACAGCGAGAGAGGGAACACAAGCAGGGGGAGTGGGAGAGGGAGAAGCAGGCTTCCCGTGGAGCAGGGAGCCCGATGCGGGGCTCGATCCCAGGACCCTGGGATCATGACCTGAGCCGAAGGCAGACGCTTAACGACTGAGCCACCCAGGCGCCCCGCTTAGAGAGTTTTAAAAGATCCAACTACGTACAACTAGTAATCAGTGCTGCAGACTTTCCTGGTTTTCTTTTTTCTTAGAACTCCATTGTTTTCTTCATTACACAGTTATCGTGTGGTTGTTTAAAAAAAAAAAAAGAAAAGAAAATATAGAGAAGCAGAATACAAACAAAAAATAAATACCAGCCCTTAGCTCCTTTGTCTTTTTTCCTCTGCGTCTACAAGTAGAGATTTTACGTGTCCTTTTTTTTTTTTTTTTTAAGATTTTCTTTACCTGACAGACACAGCGAGAAAGGGAACACAAGCAGGGGGAGTGGGAGAAGGAGAAGCAGGCTTCCCGCAGAGCAGGGAGGCCCACGCGGGGCTCGATCCCAGGACCCCGGGATCATGACCTGAGCCGAAGGCAGATGCCCAATGACTGAGCCCCCGAGGCACCCTGTCACGTGTCCAGCCTTAATGAGGGCGTTGTCACCACCTGTACTAACATCCTCGTGGTTTGTGTGACCTGTAGGAAATGCCTTTCCGTGGCAGGAAACATTCGCTTTCGGTATTTTAACGGGCTCGACGGCATCCCACTGGCTGGCTGTCCACTGACTTATCCAGCCGTCCTCTGTAGGGGGACATGTAGCTAAACATCACTGCCGTGATCATCCTCTTGAGGCTTTTGCTGTTTGTCACCAAGTCGCCCTTCAGGAAGTGAAACCTCTCTAGACAGGGACCTCCGGCAGAACGCTGGCCCAGCCCGGCCTGTTCTTCTGTGGGCGTAGTTACAGTGGGTCCAGCTGTGTTCCTTGAAACACAAGCACACGGGAGGTTCGAAAACAGTTTCTGGTGCTCAGCACCCACGTCACTAAGACATAAGCGGCGGCAGCTGCAACAGCTGTGAAGACCTCTGATTTCCACAGCGTCCCTCCCTTCTGACCCCATCTGCCTGGAGATGGCATCAGATCCTGCACATTAAGGGTTCAGCCCCATAAGACAGCCCCCCCCCCCGCCTCTTCGGATGCCAATCAAAAGTCCAGGTTGTCACCTGGGGTTCTGGCCAGGTGCCTGTAAATTGGAGGTTCCCATGATCTGCTTCTAGAACTCAGGAAAACAGTTTACTTACCAGCTGATCGGTGTACCATGAAAGGATGTGACCTAGGAACGGCCAGATGGAAGAGATGCAGGGGGCAGGTGTGTGGGAAGGGGTGCCAGGCTTCCACACCCTCTCTGGCACACTGCCCTCCTGGCGCCTTCCGTGTTCACCAGTGTGGAGGCTCCCCACACCCCACAGTTCAGGAACTTTGTTGATGGCTTCATTGTGTATGTCCGTGAGATTGATCACATCATGGCCACGGGTGATTGATTCAACCTCCGGCCCTTCCCCGCCCACAGATGGGGGTTGGGACTGGAAGAGCCAGTCCTCTAGCCACATGGTTGGTTGCCCTGGCAACTAGCTTCCATCCTTAGGGACTTTCTAAAAGTTTATCATTCACATAAACTCAGGTATAGTTGAAAGGGGCTCATTATGAATGGTAAAGGATGCCGTTCTTACTCGTCACTTAATTCCCAGAGTTTTTAGAGCTCGTGCAGGAACTAGGATGAAGACCAAACACGTATTTCCTGTTATAAGTCACTGTATCACAAGGACTCCGGTAGTGCTGAGAGATGGTATTTATGAGCCGCAGTGGGGTCGCGGGGTCTCGGCTGCTCGGGAACCGGCATTGGGCTGCGTCTCTTGCGTGCATGCTTGAAGCAGGCGGCGGGTGATGGGAACTGAGGTGGCTAGTGAGCGTGTGCCCTGTTGAAAAAGACATTCAAATTCAGAGTTTAGCTGGCCTGACTAAAATTTCTCTTGGAGGTGAATTTGTCCCATTGGCCTCCAGGTGACGAGCCCTAGTTACCTGTTGATCTCCTTGTCATCTGGAGACTGGGTAGCCTTGAAGTGCGCAGCGTGGCCAGCTTGATACGTCTGTCCCAGCGCTCTGCGGGACGGGCCTCTGTCGCCTCTGCTTACGGTGCCTCTCAGGGCCAGCCCTGTCCGCTCCCGGTCCTGCCCCAGCGGGTTTGCTCTGCAGGTGACGGGGGTCTTTTCCTCCTTGTCCTAGATCGTTGGGATCATCACTCGACACAACCTGACCTACGAATTCCTGCAGGCCCGGCTGCGGCAGCATTACCAGACCATCTGACGGCCCAGCGCGGCCCTGCTGCCACACGCCAGCCTGCCCTGTCCCGGAGCTGCCCAGGGAGGCGGCTCGCTCGTGCTCCGTCGCCACGGCCGGCTGGGGCTGTTCCAGGACACGGAAGATTCCCACTCACCCACTCGCTCAGAAGCCTCCAGTCATCGAACACTTCGCCGGCCAGCCGTCCTGGGGATGGTGTTGAACCGCGAGAGCCTGGGCCTGTCTGACCTTCTCAGCAAGTATCTTCCTGTTTCCTGCTCCCCGCTCTCCTGCCGTCCAGCATGGGTCCCGGCCCCAGGCCCCTCCACCCCACGCGTGCCAGGACCAGAGGGGGCGTCAGGCCTCGGCCACCAGGGAGTGACGCCCAGAGCAGTTTTCCTGCCCCCTCCTGCTGCTCTGCTACGGAACCCAACTGTTGCCTTCAGCGGACAGGAGGGGCTTTGCCAAGGCAGGTGCTGGGGCTAAGGCCAGCTGCAAAATGCAGTGAATTACCAAATTTAGGGACTGAGCCACTGAGCTCACCCATGTTTCAGGGGGGCCCTCCTGCGTCGGGACTCTGGACAGGCGCACCGGTTCATTTGAAGGGAAACACGGCTTCCTGGGGGAGCTGCTGCTCTGGGCTTGCCCCCGTGGTCACAGCCTCCTCGGAAGCGCCACCCTCCAGGAGCACAAGTCCCACGGACCGTCCCTGAAGGAGAAGCCTGACGAGATGCTCCGGCTTACAGCCACCCTAGTCTTTAGCATTTCGGCTTCTCTCCTGGTGACTTGTGTTTTCCATGGTCCGTCCCTCGTTCCTCCCCTCTGCACTGAGTTACTAACTTCCCGTGAGTTCTTACACGTGTCTTCCTGGTGAGGCAGCCACAGCCCAGGTGTCGCCCCCCGCCCCCCCCCCCCCTTAGCTAAAAGCAGGGCACCCCGTGATAAAACTGCTCGACCCAACTCTGGGGAACGGTTCAGTTACCTCTGGGATGGGTAGAAGCCAGTCCTGGGCCAGTGAACACTACAGGCCCGTGATGTGGCCGAGAAGCCCGCGTTGGGACAGTACAGATGGCTTATTCCAGGAGGAGGGCGTGTCCCCGTCACACGCCTGTCTCACCCCCCTGCTGCTGCTAGCCATCCCCAGCCCACTGAGGGGCCCAGACATGGAAACTGTGCTGCCAGGGGGCTGGGTTGGGAGGGACACCCACCAGCACGTGCCCCAAGGCCTGAGCATGAACCCCTGGAAGGAAGCCTCTCTGTCTCTCCAGGCTGGGGGGCCCTCTCTGACCAGGCCCCCAAAGTGAACACTTGGGTGTTGGGTATTTTGCACTTACTTTCCTCCTAACCTCTGCTCTCCCCCTACTTGCATCCACACCCTAGGCCCGTTGCTATGCAGCCCTGTGACAGATGCGCTTTGGGACTCAAGATGGCATTCATTTGCATTTAAGCTTATGTTGGGTTTTTGTGTGTGTGAACCGTGGCAGTTCCCCAAGAGCATGGCCTGCCCTCGACAACGCCGTCCTCTTACCCTCTGCCTCCAGGCTGACGTCTGTTGCCAGGACTGCCATGCAGCCTGGGAGTGGGTGCACGTCTTGGCATGGCCAGCCCAGGTCCTGTGCTCAGCACGCTCTGCTCCCCTAAGTGAGGGGGCTGCTTCAGGTCTTTTCCACCTGACTGTGGCCCCACACACACTCCATCCTTCCTATTTTCTTATCTCTTTGACCAAAAATACTTTGACTTCTAAATGTTTCAGCTTCCTTGGATGCATTTGACTTGTGAAATGTGGAGGGGACCCCCAATAAGTCGTTGGGGAAATCACAAGGACCAAAAAGGCAAACCCTTCTAAAGGTGATTGTGTTCAGCCCGCTGCCACTTTATTTTAAGGCAGCCTTCAGAGCTTGGCCACATTATTCCTTCCTTTTATTACAAGGGACACCAGTTGCCCAAGTCAGGAGAATGTGGGGACCGCCCATCACAGAAACGGAATCCCCTCTTCCCACCCCTCAGTGAAATTGGCAGAACTAAGGTCCTGCGGGGGAAGCCTCTGGCCTCCAGGGCTCTGGGGTCACTAGCTGCCTGCCTCGAGGCCGCCCTGGGTGATGGTGTTGGAATTTACCCCTTGTGCACATCCAGTCCCCAGATACTTCATTGCCACTGAATAGCCCAGAGGTGGCTGGCAGAACACACACACCCCCTGCCCGTGAACTGACTGCACGGCGGCGAGGTCTCAGACACAGGCCTCTCTGGAAAGGCACGTTGCTTCTTGTCCTCCACCGGTGTCTGCCCTTATCAGATAAGCCCAAAGACAACCACTGCCCCACTTGTAACAAATAACTGGAAGCCTCACTCTGATAGTTAGAAACCCACGTTGTCCACATCCCACCTGTTACCAGCCCCGTCGCCCCCTGGTGGTAGGGTACGTGCGTGCGCGTGCTTGCGTACCCCCCACACATGCACACAAGCCAGAGGGGGCTCGGGGGGGCTAGAGACGGTTTGCTGAGTGCCTGCCGTCTCCCGCTTGGTGTTTCACGTTCCCCAGCCGAGGAGCCTGGGAGGTAGGGAGCCAGAGTCCCTCCCGGCCGTGGGACCTTGGCAGTCGGGAAGGATTTGCTCATGACCTTGTTTAACGAGCGGTTCCTGGCTGGGATGGACGCTTGCTTGCTTGACCCAACCAACTATATGACGTTTCTGATGCAAAATTGTGTAGTGACACGACCGTCGGAAAGAAAGAAACCTCTGGAAAGGCCAGAAGCGCCGTCCCGGGCCCTGTAGCATCAATGTGCAGTATTACCCCACGGCTCCCGAACGTGGCAGGCTTCTTTCTGTTCAAACTGTTGGTTTAGATAGTAATACTAGCTACTTCTGTTGTGTACATACGTTGTATTTTTTTTAATTTGCAAAATTCTATTTTTATTTGAACTTTTGGAACTTGGAGGTTCTCATTGTAACCGTAACATGTCAGAATAAAGTGTCTTCATCTGTCTCCACAGTGCTTGCTGTACAAGGGTACGTGGTTTTCATTTTACTCTCGCTTTCTACTATGTAAAACTCGAAGAGCCGGAGAGTAGACTTACAGTCTCAGAGGTCTCCTTCCAAATCTTTGACTTCATTCCCAGGGGAATGCTACCGACTTAATCCTTAGTACAAATCACGAAGTCCCCGGTTTTCTGTCTCCCTTCAAATCAATGCCATGTGATCTTGTTTACGGATGTTTTTCTCCTGTAAAAACCTACCTATTCCCTCAGCTGCCGCTACCCCTAGCGGGAGATGGAGGACCCGTGTGTGTTCTGACAGCGCTGTGTTTAGGCATCTGCCCCACTAACACGTTCCCTGATATCCAACCAGAAGTACAAGCAATTTCTGGCTTCTGTTTTGCCAGAAATAGGATTTTCTTGGTCTCCGGTTGATCTGCCTCAAGTTGCCATTTCACCAGTCCTAGAAATGGTGTCCGTCTGTGCCGTCCCCTCCACCTGTCCCCGGGTTTCCCGAATTCCAGGGACACTTCCTGTGCACTCAGCACTGTCCATTCCATTTGGGGGGGACCCACTGTGTCAGTGACCCCTTGGGAGTCAGCCCAGTTCCCCACACTTCCCTCCTAGCAGCTCCCACTCCCCGGACCTCGGGAGCCGAGTTTGGATGCTTTTTCCTGTCTCTGCGCCTGTCTTTATAAAGTCTCTCTGCTTCTTGGTTTTCCGCCCTTCTGTGTTCAAAGTCCACGTGGAGAAGATTTTTGTTGGAAGTGGTTAGATTAGAGGTCCTTCACCCACTCCACTCCCTAACCGTCAACTCACTTCTGGCCTCCCCCTCCCCCTGCAAAGAGTGAACGACTTCTTTATTCCCCCTTTTCCTGATTTCTGTACAAGACCAAGACAACTGGGCTGACGTTACAGAGCACGGACTTTGCCATGTGCTTCAGTCGTGCTGAACAGGCATTGACCTTCAAGGAGTTTACAATCCAGGGACAGAGACATGACTGCCTACCAAGGCAAATTGTCTTGTATTACAATAGTTATACCCAAAATGCTGCTGGTGCGGAGCTCAGATCGTAGCAGCGTTCTCCATGAGCTTTGATTGTGTAGAACGTTCTCGGGAGCACTGGATAAATGGCATTACGAGAGGAAGGGACAGGATAAATAAGGGCCAGAGAAGTCAAGGTGTCAGTGGCCAGAGGGGGAGGGGATTGGAGGAATGTCATAGATTCTGACGTGGAGAGGGGGATGTGTAGATTAGCGCATGGCTTCCTGTTGTGGGTGAACTTGGTGCCTGGTATTCTCTGCTTTTCAGAAGCAGATACAAAGAAATGGCATCTTTCCCAGCCCCCCCACCCCACCCGGACCCCTGTCCAAGCACCTGGGACCAGAATTAGAAAAAGCTGGTGGCTACTTTTTAATTACATCTAAGTACCCACAAGGCACCTAAACGCACAGTTTGTCAACAAAGCAAACGTCTCTTTCGTCACTTTGCTTAACGCAGGCACCACTCTGGGGGCCATGTTGCTCGTGAGGGAGGCTCTGCATGTGTGCAGGCAGGGGGTCTATGGGAATTCTCTGTACTTTCTGCTTAATTGGCTGTGAACCCAAAACTGCAACCCAAAATAAATCTTATTATGTTTAAAAGGAAGAAGAAAGAAACAGCCTTCTTCTCTCTGACAAAAGGTAAACTGGGTTATCAGGCTGGGAAAAGAAAGCAAGCATACCAACTGAGCCTTTGGCTTCTGTCCGTGGTGCTGAAGTTTATTCGTTTTTCAAACCGCTTTCAGTAACAGGTGGAGTGTCTATCCTAAAATTTAATACATGGGATGGGAGAGGTGGGGAAGCCACAGTTAAACCACTTTATCTACATTTAGCATAAAATGTGAGAAATGTTGCCAAGAGGCTGCAGCTTGAATACGGTTCTCGTCACGGCTCAACTTGATGGCAATGAGATGGGACAAAGTTGAGTGTGAGACCCCAAGGGATGAGGGTCTCTCGAAATCTGCCCAGGGCCTGGCCCGCCTTTTCCTCCCTGGCCATTATCTTCAGTACTACAAAGAGAACAGAGACAAATTTGGCTTGGTGATCTGGCCCTATTGGAAAAGTCAACTTCACAGGACCGTGCTCGCCTCCCACCAGCCCCCACTCCAGCCTGACAACCCTAGGAGTTTCATGAACTGGGACACAAGTTGCTCATTAGAAGTCACAAGTCAACCCTGGTCATTTCTTTTCTTTTGTTTTTGTTTTGTTTTGTTTTTTGTTTTTTTGTAGATTTCTTTATTTATCTTGAGAGTGAGCAGGCGTGCGCATGCGTGGGTGAGTGGGGGGAGGGACAGAGGGAGAGAATCTCAAGCAGACTCCCCACTGAGTGTGGAGCTTGTCATGGGGCTTGATCCCACGACCCATGAGATCATGACCAAAGCTGAAACCAAGAGTCGGACGCTCAACCGACTGAGCCACCCAGATGCCCCAACCCTGGTCATTATCATTTAATCCTTTGGGAATCTGACAGTTCTGGGGAGAAACATGAACTCCCAATCAGCAGAACGAAGGGGTCTTGGCCCCATGAACATTTTAAGTTCCCAGAGCTCGTGGCAGTAACTTTTTTTCCTTAGCATTTCCTTGGCAGCCTGTAGCTGAGGATGATGTCATTGGCCCAAGTTGAGGAAAAAATTTCGAAGGAAGTAAACTTCTACTCTGGTCTCTTTACTGCAGGAGGCATGCCCTAGTGGTGTTCTTTGACAAGGTTTGAGTCTCAGTGAAACCACAACTTCCTTCCTCCCCATCCCGTGTCCATTCCCAGCTCCTCTTACCCGGAAACTGTTGCAACCCAGTCCACTCTGGGCTCCAATCCTGTCCATCCTGCCTCCGAAGCAGCTGGACCTCCGCAGGCTCCGAGGGGCAGCAAGCAGCGCTCTCAGCTTGCTTTTCAGGAGGGCAGATCTATCGGAGGCATCCCAGGGGCCCCGCCCAAGGGCACCCCCCTCTCTCTGGGCTGGGTTGACCTCCCCCGTCCAGGGAGGCACCTCAGGGAGGGGACTGAGAGCCACCCCAGCTTCCTCATTCTGCTCACTTAGTATTTGTGGGGGCACGACCTCCTCTTCTAAAGGCATCTTGTCCTCCAAGTGGTCCAGCAAATTCTTTACAAAAGGAACACACAGGGAAAGGGAGAGGTCTCACTCACTGGCAGAGTGTCACAAAGCCCCCTGGTCCCACACTGTGGCCCCTGTCCTGGCCCTACCTTGAAATCCATCAGGTCTGCATTGGACACAGAGCCATACACGGGGTTAGCTCCTGTTTGCCCCAGGAGCTGAAATGCCAGGAAGAGGAGGAAGCTTGAGGTGATGGTGGGGGCGCTCATGCTGGCGTCGCTCAAGGAGTGACCCGGTTCTTGCTGCCTCTCTGTCCTCTCGTTTCCCTCTCTCAGCCTCCGTCCGGCTCTGTCTCCCAGCTCCCCTGCGCCTCCTCTTTTTATAGGCCCCCAGCTCTCCAAGAGCGCAAGAGGGACGGAACCCTCCCCATTCTGTCACTTGCAGCGATAAAGCAGCTGAATGAAGAGCAGCAGAAGATGGCCTTTTAAAGCTATCAGTCCAGCAGAGCCTGTCACTGCCCCTCCACCTTGAGCAGCCCCAACAGACCCGGACCCTCAGCTGCAAGAGCCACATTCTTGTTGATTTGCCTCAAGAGGTTCCCACTTCAAAGGTGTGAGAAGAGCAAAAAAGAGTCCTTGGTTATCTTACAGCGATGCCTGGGGCTTCTTTCTCCTGGGCAACAGGACCCATGCAGGGAAGCAGAGGGTGACGGTTGGCTGGCGCCCAGCTCCCCCAGTTGGTTTTCGGCTCAGCTGTCAGGGGCTCCAAATAAGGGCGGGTGGGGAGGAAGTGGCAGGCAGCCTGCAGCTCGGGACAAATTAGTCCAGATGCTCAAGCTGGCCTCGCACCTGACTCATCAGCCGTGAGGGCAGACCTCTCCCTCCAACTGGGCTGCCCTCCCTCCTGGCAGTCACTCGCAGTGGTCAGGTGAAGAGGGAGTTATTTTTTAGAGCCTTAAGCCAGCCAGGAACCAAATGTGATGAATGTCCCAAGAATTCAGCTCCCAGATATAAACACCAAGAAAAGTTTTGGAAACACAATCATCTCTCTGCCAAGCTCCTCCTCCTTCCTCTCTGCGGTGTAGAAGGAGGAGGGTACTTAGAGATGCCAACATTTTCATTCCATCACCTCGCTGCTTGTAGAAACTCAGGCTCTGAATTTGAAGCTTCTAATGCCCCCAACCTTCCCGGGAAAGCTCCCTTGGCGAGTTGGCTGATGGAGTAAGGGGGAAGTGACTGTGGCACACAGTTTCCCTTAACACCTTCCATGTAACTTCTGCGAGGCCAGGAGAGTGATGAGCCACCGAGGCCTCCATTTTCCTGGCCCCTGGGGAGAAATAACAGGCAGCAAGTCTGTCCACACTTAACGCGCGGCCCCCATTCACTAAGCACAGCACTCCCTGTTAGCCTGCTATTTGATGCAGCATGTACTGGGCGGCAAACACTACATTTGAAGGGTCGAGAGACCCGCATTGCAACCGCAAACAAACCAGGTTACACACATCAGCACCGCCTTATTTTCCCCATTTGTAAAAACCTGCTCTACCCACCTCTCCAGGTTGTCAGGTGAGCGAGTAATGCGTGAGCGCGTTGTGAAATGCTATCTAGTTGCAGGATGGTACTCGTGGTCGCCTTCATTGACCAGCTGTAATGTGCCAGACACTCTACCGAGAGCTTTGTGTGCATTACCTAATTGTCAGCACCACCCCCACGAGGTGGGTGCTATTGCTCCCATTCACAGAGGGGCAGAACTGAGACAGAGGTTATGTCACTTGCCCAAGGTCACTCAGGCAGAGCTAGGACTTGAACCCCAGGTCTGACACCGCTGTCCATATTCCTAACCATCTCACAGATGCTGCTGCCACCGCTTAGCATAATAGTCCCTTACCAGCCCTTTCTGTGCAGTTCCCGACTGAACACACCCCTGCCCCCACTCTCCCAGGTGGCCTCTGAGCAGCTCCCTCACCCTCCCCCATCTTGGGTCTGTAGCTTTGGGTGCTTGGCAAGTGTGTGTGTGTGTGTGTGTGTGTGTAATACCTCAAGGAAGGGGTCATCCAAGCCCCATGGCCTGTTGACACACCTGACGTGGTTCGATATACTCCATGGGACTCAGGAAATGCATGTGGAATGCCCAGCTCTAGCCTGACCAGACAGACCCCTCCCCGGCTGCGCCCACTCCCTGGCTGATCAGGTGGAGAGGCTGTTCTTCTGTGGGAGGGCAGAAAATCGGAGCAGTACGTAGCCAGAGGTCACGAGACGTATCTGGGGTGATTTTATTCTAAGACAGAAGGAGAAAGGAGGCCTCTTCTTTCTCCAGGAGCCTTATCTGGGTTGAGCCAAACTCAACCTGAAATCCAAAGTAGGCGCAACCCTGAATAGGAGCTCTGGGGGCCAAACCCCTCGTATCCTGATGAGTCCCTGGAATGTGCTCACAGCTTAATCGCTCAGTTGGCAGGGTTATTATTAGCAAAGAGGATTCAGTGAGCAGCCACACCGGGGGAACTGATGCTCCTTGCTGTGTGCGTCACACGGCCTGTCTCCTGGAAATGCCCTTTCAGACAGGCTTTTGATGCGGACGGCGACTTCCAGAAGGGCGTCGTGGCAGGTGCCCTCAGCCGTGGTTCTGTCGGTGGCCCGAGGAGAAGAGGAAATGCTATTCAAGGGTCCAGAAAGAGAATTTCAGAATTTGCCCAGCTCCTTTTATTAACGTCACTGTTCTTCTTCCAGACCGAAACCCGAGCAGGGCAGTAATGTCAGCTGAGTTTCTTCTACGAGCCAGAGGTTTTTGTTCAGTGTGGTTTGGGTTTTGTTTTTTTGTTTTTGTTTGTGGAAGGGGAAGCGGCAAGAAAAAGAATATTCAGTTTTGTTGCCCGGAGGACTTCACATAGATCCAACACCACCTCCTGCCTGAGGCTTAGTAGGAACACAAGCCTCAAACACAAGCATTGCCCCGATCCTAGCAAAGCCTTTGATTTGCACCTGAAACAGAAAATGGCTTGATGTAAACTTTCCCTTCTTTTCCATGCCCCTGCTTAACCTGGGAGAGGGGGGAAGGTGGGGGTGTGTGTGTGGAGGAGTCGATCTTTAATGCAGCCTTTAGAAGCGAGCCTGGAGGAGTGAGACAGAAGAAAAGCAAAAGGCACAGAAAACCAGATCCACCCCCCACCCCCACCTCTCCCACTAGCCCAAAAGCCAAAAGCCTTTATTTCCTGATCACTGGAAAGAAGTTGTCTTAGTCATATGTCGGAATGAGCATTGCAGATGGGTGGGAGAATCCAGAACTGAGGCATCTCTAGTTTCCATCTCAGAGTTTCTGCTTTAGGATCCTCCATGGGGATGCTGCGGGCAGCTTTGGGAGCGATGAGGTCCCAGCAATGTAACACAAGTGCAAAACTATGAGAACCCCATCATGTCCACGGTATGATTCTGTCCGACACAAATGGTCTAATGCAGAAGCCCCAGATGGGAGAAATCGGTAAGACCCTGATGCACATTTAGGGATGGTTGTTTCTGACTTTGGAAATGATGTTCTGTTGTTTTTTTTTTAAGATTTTATTTATTTATTTGAGAGAGAGAGAATGAGAGAGAGCACATGAGAGGGGGGAGGGTCAGAGGGAGAAGCAGACTCCCCGGCGAGCAGGGAGCCCGACGCGGGACCCGATCCAGGGACTCCAGGATCATGACCTGAGCCGAAGGCAGTCGCTTAACCAACTGAGCCACCCAGGTGCCCTGATGTTCTGTTTCTTAGGCACAAGGAGGTCCCTGGCCCTGGAAGTTGGCGGCAGGTTCCCTAGAAAACAAGGCCCAAGGCAAAAGTTCAGTTGCTCAATCTTTATGGGGGTGGGGGTGTGTTCAGTTCAAGGGAAGCAGGAGCAAGGGGAAAAGAGAAATGAGACAGTGTATTATTTAACTGTGGCTGTGTAAAAAAAATGACCCCAAACCTTAGCAACTTGAAACAACGCACATCCTTTACTGATATTCCATGGGTCAGGAATCTGGCCCTACTTAGCTGGGGGCCCCTTGCTCAGGGCTCTTGGAGGCTACAGTTAAGATGTTGGCTGGGGCTGCAGTCAGCTCAAGGCTTGGCTGGAGGATCTGCTTTCAAGTTCACTCCTGTGTCTACCGACAGACCTCAGCTCCTTGACAACCATTGGCTGGAGGTGTCAGTTCCTCAACAGGTGGGCCTCTCCGGAGAAGTGCAACTGACTTCCTCTGGTACAGGGAGAGATTTTGTAACCTCATGTTGGAAGTGGCATCCCAACGGCATGGGTACTAGGAGATGGGAGGGTATTGGGGGGCCCCTCAGAGGCTGCCCCCCACAGGATAGGAGAAAAGGGAGCACAAACAGAAGGGGATACACTCCCAAGCTGGCCACAGCTTTGCAAAAAACACCTTAGTGGCAGGTGGGTCATGCTGGACATCCCCAGAGAGCTTCCTGGAGCCCAGCACCGTAGAATAGTCTGAGGAGAGAGCAGGGTGAGGGAGTACTGCGTTCGATCCCCAGGGAGGCTCTAACACAGTGCCACAAACTGGGGGGCTTAACGCAGAGGAAGTATATTGTTTCCCAGTTCCGCAGGCCAGAAGTCTGGAGTCAAGGTGTTAGCAAGTCCACGCTCCCTCTGAACCCTGTAAGGGGGGAGATGTCCTTGCCTCCTTCAGTTTCTGGCACCTGCTGGCGCTCATTGGTGCTCCTTGTCTTATAGATGCAGCACCCCAATCTCAACCTCTGTCGTCACATGGCTGTCCTCCCTCTCTGTGTTTCTCTCTCCTCTTCGTGTAAGGACACCAGTCCTATCGGATTGGGAGCCCACCCTACTCCAGTCTGATCTCATCTTGACTCATTCTGTCTACAATGAGCCTGTTTCCCAATAGGGGCATGTTCTGAGGTTCTGGGGGTTTAGAACTTCAACATATCATTTGGGTAGACAGAATTCAATCCATAACAAACACTTTGTCTGAGGGCTCCTTTCTAACTCCTGTCTCTCGCTGGTCAAAGTGCCAAGGCCACCCTCACCCCAGCCCTGCCCCAAGGCCATGGACTCCCCTTCCCTTCTGGGCTGTATTACCCAGCTCCTTCAGGTAATAGCTGGGGAAACCTGAGATTCCATCCACTCATGAACTGCCTTGGCAATCTCTCCTCGCCAGTTGATCCTGCCTGTTGGCAGACAAGGATTGGTGGTACATGGAGGTGGGGAGGGGGGTCAGCTGGCAGCCCTGAGAATCAGGTCAGCCCTGCTAATGCAGCCAATACAGCCTTTGCTGCATTTTCTGGAAAGTCAGAGATGCGGGCCAAGTATGACGCAGTGCACTTGTCAGCTGCAGGACTCCACTGTTGTGCTATTCCAGCACAAGCCAGAGCTGACACATCCTGATACTTTAGAAAAAATTTTCCGAATGATTGAATGAATGAGTTTGCCTTCAGTGCCTCTCCAACCCACCCACCCCTCCCAGGTACATACCTGCGTGCCCGCCGCTGTAACTTGCCCTCCCTGGGGTCTTCACAGGGAGGAGGAGTCACCCTCTGGCCAAAACATGAAGGTTCAGGTCTCTCGCCTGATGCAGGAAGAACCAGATGAGGGAGCCTGGAGTGGAGAGGCCAGTTAGAAAGCTGGGAAGCAGATGTCAGCATGAATGGTGAGGGCATAAAGCAGGAATGGAAGTGAAGGATTGTGTGTAGGAGAGGCTAGGAACAAGGTGGAGTGGACACCGTACCCGCCTGGGTGGTTCAGCCAGAGAATAGAGTCAAGGAAGATTCCAAGGGCTCTAATCATTGAAGGCAGAGCCCCAGGAGAAGCTTTAATCATTTGGGAGTGCCTTAGATTAGGTTCTCTTGAACCTGAGAGAAGGATCCAAGCCTATGTAGTTTACTTTGGACACATTCCCAGGAAACATCAGCTGGAGAATGAGGAAGTGACTGGGGAAAGAAGGAAAATCAGTGACACCGGGGCCAAGCAGAGCTCAATCCCCCTTCCCTGCAGAGAACTCTGAGAACAGGTGTAAGATGCTTGCCACCTGTGAATCAAGGGTGCTGGGTCTTTAAGTGCCACCCACTGCAAGATGTTGGTTGAGTGCTGCTCCTGGTTGATGTCAATTACCCAGCACTTCCTGCCTGCCCCGAGGGGAGCCCAGTGGGCTTCGGCTGCCAGAGAAAGTCACTGGGCAGAGAAGCGCAATGCTGCTGAATAGAAGCAGGCAGAGGACAGGAGACTAACCACGTGAGAGTGGGAGCCAGTGTCCCAGGGCAGGTATGGAGTTTGACTGTAAAAATGTTCCAGAACATCCAAGCAGGTGCACGGGGCTGGCTCCTGACCCGATGGGAAAAATGGGTCACTTGAAACAGGACTGGTTATTAAAGCTAAGGGAGTGCACAAAAACCCTCCCGAGGCCAAGATGGAAGGCTGAGAGCTACCACATGAGCAAAGACAGGGGGCCAAGTTCGTGATTTTGTTTAGATCTGGCTCTGCAAGAGGAGAAATACATTCTTTTTTCTTGCCACGGATGCTGAGAAGGGTCAAAGCTGCCACGAGAGGGATGGAAAAGGGCTCAGATTCCTTGAGAATGTCACAGGTGCAGAGTCAGCAGCACAAAAGAAAGCATTCGGTCCCAGTGCTGTCCTGGCTTCTATAACCTCCACCCTTGGCACCCAGCAAAGCTCGTCCACCCTCTACTGAAATTCTCTCCAGCTCTGAAGCCTTGGGTCAAGCCTCCAGAGCTCTATTTTCACCAACACTTCTTTCTGGGAAGATTATAGTGCCGAGCACCTATGGAGAGACACAATCTGGCAGCTGCGTTGGATGACGTTGATAATAGGGAAGTCAGGGAGGTTAAGGCCATGGCTACAGCTATGTTGGGGAACGTTTAAAGGGGCCAGGGTCACAGGTTAGGGAGGGCAAGGTTTAACGGGCATCTGTAGACAGAGCATGTGTGCCCTGCTTCCCACAAACACGGAACACATGGGGAGCTCAGTGAGATGTGACTCCGTGGGGTACATCAGGCTACCCATGCCCATCCTCCGGCAGATACATTCGGCTCCCTTGCAGTTCTCTCTGGAGTCCTCTTGCCTAGACTTTTGCTTGGGGGAAAGGTCCAAGAAATAGATGTATCCTACATAGACTCTACCACCTGAGCCCTACATATGGACGAACCAGACTCACCGGGAAGAATTCTGGAGGCTGGGTGGTTGTGGGGAGGGGGTGCTCTGGAAGAGGTCTGCCTTCATCACCTGAGCGGAGGGGAGAGGTTGCCAACAGGCAAATGAGCTGACTGATGTCATTAGGAGGGCGATTCTCCCTCCCGCCAGCAAGCCTGATTCACTGACTTGGGAGGGGCCGGGTGGTGCTGTGGTTAGGGGCCTGGGTGCTAAGCCAGGCTGTGTGGGCTTGAACCCTGGCTCTGCCACTTGCTAACTGCATGATCTTGAGCAAGTTACATCACCTCCCTGTGCCTCAGTTTCCCCTTCTGTTAAAATGAGGGATAATGAGAGTTCTTCATAGATTTGTTGTGAGTCAACGGAACTGTACATGGTGCCTAATGAGGCACCTGATGCCTAATGAAAGTTCACTACACTGAGTCCCCATGGCCCTCCCTGGGTCAGATACACTGGGCAAAGATGGCTCACCGTTTTATTAGAAAGGAACTCACTCCTAAACCTCATTTAAAAAATCTTAATTGATGTCATTGGCTATCCATAACCTCCGGCCCACACTGAGTTGAAATGAGAAATAACTCAAAGCCCACACCACTTGCGGTTCCCCTCCCTCGAAGAAACATTGGCTGAGAACAGCAGAAAGGTCGGGAGAGTGAAGTTCAAGGCCGGGAGCGCAGGGAGAGAGCACAGCCTGAGTGTCACGCGGCTCTCCACTCACATCTCTGGGCTGGCATGGGTGGCCGCATGCTGCCAGGTAGGAGGCTTTGGTTTTCTGGGTCTCGGTTTTCTCATCCATCAGATGGGGATAAGAATAATCCTGTCCCTTCTGCAGAGCTAGGACCATAAAAGGCATTCTGGGCAAAAGGGACTGCATGAGCTGAGGCCTGGAGGCCTGAAAGCAGGGGAGTGTGACCCAGGATGCCTGGGACACAGGATGCATTGGGCAGGGGGTCCCATAGAGTACAGGACAGTGACCACCGTAGGACTCCCTGCTGAATGAGACAACACAGTAGGACTCTGGTGGTTGTCTCCTTTTCTGCCCTAGCATGAGAGGTTTCTCTCTCTGAGGCAGAGAGGAAGTGAAGATGTGGTGCCCACAGAAGAGGGGCACCCTAAAATGCTGGGCCTTTTGTCAGACACTTCTAAACTTCTGGGTTTAGGAAATGAAAATGCTACTAAACTCTTGAGTTTTAAAGGCCTTGCCAGGATGACATCAGGAATTGAAGGACGGGAGCTGAGGTTTGGGGCAGAATGGAGAGCTCGACCTCGTTTAGAGATGCATATGAGCCAGTGTCTCTCTCTCTCTCTCTCTCTCTCTCTCTCACACACACACACACACACACGTGCATGCATGCGCGTGCACACACTGCCCCTAATCTTTGAGATTTTAGCTCGGACCTCCTGAAAACAGCCATCACCAAGGTAGAACACCTCTGATGGCAGAATTCCAGGCAGAGGGAAAACTAGTAAGCAAACATTGACACACACCCTCGCTTGCACGAATATATCAGGGCCCGTTTCCACTCCCAGGGAGTAACTACCAGCTTTGAAAAGCAGTTTCTGCAAAGTGTCTTGAGTGCTTGAGGTATTTATAGACATTTCAGAGCATGAAAAACCCTTCAAGAGAAGAGACGCGCCCCCAACCCTGCTTGACCAGCCCGATGCCATGTCCCCACTCCACCATTAAGAAACTTTAGGAACCTTCAAGAAAACAAAGGGTTTAGCTTTTTTTTGGTTCTTGTTTTTTAAATGATGTATTACTTTTAATGCACCGGGACAAATCAGTTTCAAAAGAAGCTATAATGTTGACTTTATTTCACCATGGAAAATTTGTGCTCAGAGTTAAGAATCGTCTTATATAAAATGATTGAAATAAATAAATAAATACATACAAATAAATAAGAATTGCTTCAAAGGGGCTCAGGGGGCTATTGAAGAATCAGATGCAGATGCCTGCAGCCAGGACTTCCTCTTAATACCTTCTCAGCACTGTGGGAGGAAGAGAAAAGGTGATAATGGCATCAGGTGGGAGACTGAGGCAGGATCTGAGCTTCCCCGCCCCACAGGCCATCCCTGCCACCATCCCCCATCCTCAGCCAATTTGGATGTTTGAGGTTTTGGAATAATCCCTTTCTCTGAACCTCAATCTCCTCATCTGTAAACCGGGAATCATCCTTGCCCTGGTGATCCCGACCTCTGCCTTTGTGGCTGTAGACAGGTTAGGGGAAACCAGGAGGAAAATGTTTAGGACTCTTTCTGCTCCAAGGAGAGGGTGCCAGACAATGACTGGATTCCATCCTAAGGCGATTCTGCCCCTTTGGGTAAGAGAGGCAGGAGGTGGCTAGAAGGGGGGTAGGGACTCATGGACAATAATGTCCACGTTTAATATTTCCAGAAAGGCACTCCTTGGCCCTAAGGACTGTCAGCAAGAGAGAATAATGTCCAAGTGTCCTTTTCTCAGGGTGTGGTCCCTGGAGACAGCAAACCCAGAAGTGGTTCCAATGGTGGAACCCACGGGAATGGGGGAGGGTGAGCCGAGGTGCAGGGAGGGGGCTTACCATTGCAGCCCAGGCCACTGAGGGAGCCGATCCGGTCCAGCCTCCGGCCAAAGCACCCTGACTTGCGCATCATCTTGGGGCTGCGTAGTCTTCTCAGGGCCTGGAGGACATTGTCACTGGGTGCAAGGGCCCCCACAGGGAGTTCCTCCCCGGCCTCCCAGGCTTCTGCGGGGCTGTGGTCCTGCTGGAGGGGTCCCAGGGCCATCTGCTCTGCCTGCAGCCCTGAAACTGTGTCCCTCAGGTGGTCCAGCAGCTCCTGCAATGGGTGGGGATAGCCTGAGGTTCCTGAGGTTCCAACTGGCTGGAACCCCCCTGGATGGGACCCAAGTGAACCAACGGCCTTGGGTATGGAGTCCTGGCACCCAATCCCATCACTTTCTGGTTCCCTTATCACTAATTCCCAAGGGATACTGAGGACCTCTTGGGACAGTAGCTGAGGACCAGTGAACTGCTGCTACCCACAGCGCTCACCTGCACTGGCTCACCTGCATTGCGGACAGCTCGGAGGCGGGGCCAGGCCCGCCCAGCGGGTGGGAGCGACCTCCTAATGGCGACAGATGCAAGAACAGGAGGAGCAGGAAGGCCCAGGGCAGCGCCGTCTGGGGGTCCATGTCGCTGGAAAGAAGTGGGGAAAGAGATTGTCCGCCGCTGCTGCGCTGCGTCCCGGGTCACGTCTTACCTCTTCGGCCCGCAGGCTCTCTCCTGGATCCTTCGGCAACGTCGTCGGCCTTTTATCCCGCGCCTGGGGTTATCTCTGATTTATCGGCCGCATTCCGGCCCGCTGAGCTCAGGGCGGGGGAATGCGCCCCTCCGCGCCTGCGACCATACTCGCCCGGGGTGGAGGCTGGGGAGAGCAGGCCTTGTATAGAAATGGGCCTGGCCGGGGTTGGGGGGGGGGGCGGGAGCGCGCGGGGGACATCAACAGGTCCTTCGCCTCCCGCTTCCTCCTTTCCTGCCACACTCCTGGGGCCTTTCCTCCCCACCCCCAACCATTCCCGGAGAGGGCAGAGACAACTCCAGCTTTCTGAGGCCCGACGCAAGTGCGGGGCGCACCGTGTGACTCAGCCAGAACAGCCCCAGCCAACACCCCACCAGCGCAGCGCGTCTTCCCTCCCCTCGCCTGCCTGTTACTCGGCACACGCTTGGCTCTCTGCACCCCTTGGGCCGCGGGTCTCCCGGCGCCTTGACCGCTGTCCGTGGTGCTGATCCTTCTGAGCAAACCCAGCGCCAAGAGGTCTTGCTCACCTCCACTCAGGCCTAGCCAGAAAGACGAGCATGGAGTAGGGACGTCTGAGATCCCTCCCCACCCTCTCACAGCTGCCTGCACTAGGATGCGCATTCTCCAATGTCATCTGATTAAAGGCCTGGGCATGACAAGGAACTTCTGGAATGCTGACCCGGTTTCCATCCCTTAAACGGTAGAGCTTGATTTGGCTGGAATTTTGAGAGGCAAGGCCCAGAGATGAAGTCACCCAGGAATGCCGTCTATCACATCTCCTCCAGGTGCCAACACCTCCTCTCCCCCACCAAGCCAACATGGGACGGAAAAAGCAAAGATGACTGGAAGATGGTTATCTATTTTGTGGGACACTAGAAGTGTGAAGAGTGCCCCTCCCCAATGCCTCCTTCATCTGACGATCCATGACCTAATTCCCATTAGCAGATGGTCTGGACCTCCTGTCTGTGATTACAAATGAAGCTGCAAAGAAAAATGGCCCTGGAAAGAGACACAGCAGATTAAATCCCCCCTAAAGCATGCATGACTATGTCACCACCTGTTCTAGATGCCTTGGGTTGACGAGCAGCAGGATGAGAGAATGGGATATGGGTGATGGAGAAAAGGCAGCAAGGGGCAGAAGCTGTGACCTCAAAGAAAATCTTACCTTAGAAAAATAGCATCTGCCCAATACGTGAGAAAAAGATTGTTACTGGTTTTAATTTTTCAAACGAGGAAACTGAGCTCAGAGGAATTAATCTGATTTCTTAGTAGACAAGTGGGAAAGCTGGGTTGCAACCCAGGCAGTCTGACTCCAGACCTGACGCTCTTAATCACTGCCACGGTGATTGCAAGGGGTTCCTACTAAAAGAAAAATTTAGATTAATCCACTTTCATCTCTGAAGGTACAGAAAGCTGTGTGTATGCGCACATGCACCAGAAAAAGAATATCCAAAGATAGTGTCAGTGAAAGAGACAAGAAAATCCAATCCAGTGCAGAGCTGAGTCAGAGGGTCAGGGGCTGCTGAGAACGTTGAGTCCCTAATGCTGGATGGCAAAAGTGTTAGGAGCAAGACAGAGTCCATCAACCAGCACCTAATAAAAAATGACTCTGCATGTAACCTGAGCCTCGTTTTGCTCTTCTGCAAAATGGACATATGCTCCCCCCTTTCAAGGACTACAAGGGAGAAAATGATGTCTGTGAAAGCCCATGGCATTATGGAAAGAGACAAAGAATTAGAAATATAATTGCACTGAAGGAGATTGTGATCCCACTAGGGAGACAGTCAGGCCAGGGGAAATAATTAAGTGCTAAGCACTCTGACAGAGCCTCCGCTTGCCCCAGCAGAGGGGATTGTGGAAAAGATTTTAGGGAAGACACAGGACTGGATATATCCTCCGGGACCTTCTGTCCAGTGAAGAACAATATACTATCAATTAGTTCTCACACCAAATCCCATCCCCACAAACATTTATTAAGTGCCTACTGTATGCCATGCACTTTCCACTCCTATTAAATGGAGCTAATCATACCATCGATGTCACAGCATTACTGCACAAGGATTAAATGAGATGGTATATGTGGTAGGCTGCACAATGTTCCCCCAAAGATGTCCACGTCCTAATCCCCAGAACTTGTGAATATGTTACTTAACATAGGCAAAGGGGGCTTTGCACCTGTGGTTAAAGGTCTGGAGGTGGAAAGATTATCCTGGATTATGGGGGAAGGCTAATGTAATCACAAGTATCCTCATAAGAGGGAAGCAGGAGGATCAGGGTCAGAAAGAGGCAACGGAAGGATGGAAACAGAGGTCAGAGATAAGAGAAGCGTCTACACTACTCCTGGCATCTTTGAAAATGGAGGAAGAGGCCATGAGCCAAGGAGTGTAATTGGCCTCCAGAAGCTAGAAAAAGCAAAGAAATGGATTCTTCTCTAGAGCCTCCAGAAAGAACACAGCCTGCCTGCCAACACCTTGAGTTTCGCCCATTGAAAAAACATACTTCAGACTTCTGATCTCCAGAACTATATGGAAATCAGTTTATATTATTTTAAGGCACTAAATTTACAGTAATTTGTTTCATTAGTAATACGAAATTAATACAGTGTATGTAAAACGCTAAGCGTAGCGCCTGATACTTAATGAGCACTCAGTAAAGGTGGTTGTGGTGGCAATATTGGTTCTTACCAGGGTCAAACCTCAGGTGCTAGGTGCTGGCTACAGAGAAAGAAATAAGCCCCTTAACTCATTCAACAAACCTTTTTCAAAGGTTTGGGGTCCCAGTGATTTGCAGTCTAGACTCTGGAATCAGACTGCTTGCATTCAACACCACCTTAACCTTCTGCTACGTATGTGATCTTGGGCCAGTTACTTCAACTCTCTTCGTGTTTTCTCATGTCTGTATCACAGGGTTGCCATGAGGAGGGAATGGGACCATGCGGGTAAAACTAAGCTTCTGCGGGCGCCTGGGTGGCTCAGTCGTTAAGCGTCTGCCTTCGGCTCAGGTCATGATCCCAGGGTCCTGGGATCGAGTCCCACATCGGGCTCCCTGCTCAGCGGGAAGCCTGCTTCTCCCTCTCCCACTCCCCCTGCTTGTGTTCCCTCTCTCGCTGTGTCTCTCTCTGTCAAATAAATCAATAAAATCTTAAAAAAAAAACAAAAAAAACTAAGCTTCTGCTAGGAGGTGGGAACACGGTGAACGAGACAAACTCTGTTCTTGGGGAGCTCACAGTGTAGGGAGAAACACTCAGTCACAAACCCCCCCCCACCCCACAGGATGATGTGGCGACCGATATGGGTGAGTCCTGGGCGGTCTGTAAGCATAGTAGAACACTCAGTTGAGGGGGAAGCTTCCTGGAGAAGGTAGTACTGAGCTAAAGCTTTGAAGGATAAGAATGAATTAGCCATGAGAAGGAAGATGAGGAGGGCATTCTGGGCAGAGGTGGGGGCTGTCCGTTTGAGTTGCTATAACAAAAGAGCAAAGACTGTGTATTTCATAAACAACAGAAATGTATTTCTCACAATTCTGGAGGCTAGGAAGTCCAAGATCAAGGTGCTGGCAGATTCAGTGTCTGATGAGAGCCCTCTTACTGATTCACAAGCCACTCTTTCCTCTGCACCCTCATATGGCATAGGGACAAGGGAGCTCTCTGAGTTCTCTTTTATAGAGGCACTAATCCCATTGTGAGGGCTCCACCCCCATGACCTAATCACCTCCCAATAGTCCTACCTCCTAATACCTTCACACTGAGGAAATAAGTTTCAACATATGAATTTGTTGGGAGGGAACACAGACATTTGGTCTATAGCATCCAGGCTATTGACAGAAGGAAGAAGATGCAGAAGAGGAAAGGTTTGGGACAAGTGTGCTGAGCTACAGCTCCCCTTTGACTCTGACCTCCAGCCATGGGCAGCCATAGGGGCAGCACAAGAGCACTGACCACTAGGGAAAGGGGAAGGAGGAAGCAGGGAGCACTGCCCAGGGAGTCAGCAGGTGGTATGTCTCTGCCCACTGCTATCTCATGGTATAGCTTTATGCAAGTCATTTCTCTGCGCTGGGACTCTGTTTTCCCTTATGTAGAATGAAGGAATTAGACGAGGATTTCTCAATGCACAGAAGCCCTGTAACCGTCAGCTGCCCCTAGTTCATGGTTAGGTCTGCTCGCCAGCTCCCAACCCCCACTAGTACTTCAATCTTCTATGACTTGTAGACTTTCTCAAAAGCCAGAAAACACCTACAGAAGGGCCATCAGATCCTTCACAGCGTGGCATCAATGCAGGTGCACGCGCAGGGGTATGTGTGTGTGTGTGTGTGTGTGTGTGTTGGGTGTGATTTGGAAACCAGCCTGAGTGTGCAGCTCTTCTCTGCCCTTCAAGTGAATCTCCAAACTGATGGTATTCAGAGGGAGGGCTGAGCTTCGTAGCCTGGAAAGAAATAGCTATTAACTCTTCCCATCCTGTGTCCAGCCTCACAAGCAATATCTGAAGTATCTGAGCGTAATGGAGGGGTTGCCTCTCATTTCTATAACCTCATAAGGGAAACAAAATCTGAATGGGTCAGATTCCTTCCTACCTACCTCCAGAAAGGCCTGTACTCATTTTGTCCCTCTAGCCAAATCCTAGTGGCATCATTGGAGCTCCTGGACTCATAAATGCCTGAAGTTAATCTACTTTGTCCTTCGCAGTTATGCGAACTGATAAATCTGCCCCCCCCACTTTTTTGCCTAGACCAATTTAAGTTAGATTTCTGTCACTTCCATCCCAAAGCTCCCTAACTGACCCAGTCCCCAAAAGAAACTGCACGGCTTTTTCTTAGAAATATTTCTTGAGGCTAAAAGACATCACAGCCCGTAGTAAAAGCCCAAGGTCTGGAGCCTTTGCAGACAAAAGTGCTGAACGCTGTCTAAATTTATTTTTCTGATTTACTGCAGCACTTTATTTCCCTCCTACAATGATGCATTGCTGGGGCCAAATGTTCTCACATGACAGTAGAAAACCAAAATTGGTCATCTCTTAAAGAATTGAGAATCGCATACAAAAACTTTACATAAATTAAAAGGAGGAATAAATGTACAGGGATAAACGCAAACCATTTTTCAACTCAAGGCAAGTAACAACCCACAGTATTCTGGCAGAAAAACATCAGTTAAGAAAGGAAAATGGAGAGGGGTCACCTGGCTGGTGGTGCCATGTGACTCTTGATCTCAGGG
>NC_138372.1:8090299-8150400 GCF_054177405.1 Leptonychotes weddellii
GGGCTCCCTGCTCAGCGGGAAGCCTGCTTCTCCCTCTGCTACTCCCCCTGCTTGTGTTTCCTCTCTCGCTGTGTCTCTCTCTGTCAAATAAATAAAATCTTTAAAAAATAAATATTTTTTTCAAGGTCATAAAGTGCTCTCCTAGCTTATCTTTTAGAATACTTCTTGTTTTGCCCTTCACATTTGGGAATTGGTCTGTGTGTGTGGTATAAGATAGGTGTCTCCATTTGGATACTCAGTTGATAGAGCCCTATTTCCTAAAAAAGACATTAGTTGTCTAATAGAGGTGTGGTTGTTGTACGTCAGGAGACTCTATACATGTGGCTCTATTTCTGGACTATTTTGTTTCATTTGTCTATTTGTCTGTCCTTGTACCAATACCATATTGCTTCAATTACTGGAGGTTATTCTAAGCTTTAGCACACACAGCTTTATTTTAGCCAATACCATATGTCCTCACCAACATTTGGAGAACTGTTTTTAATTTTAGCTATTCTAGAGAATGTGAAGTAGCATTTCATTGTACTTTTGTTTTTCTTTTGCTTTTTTTAAAGTAAGCTCCATGCCCAGCATGGAGCCCAATGCGGGGCTTGAACTAACAACCCTGAGATCAAGGCCTGAGCTGAGATCAAGAGTCGGACGCTCAACAGACTGAGCTACCCAGGTGCCCCTCACTGTGGTTTTAATTTCTATTTTCCTAGTGAGAAATGATGTTGAGCACCTTTTATGTGCTTATTGAGCATTCATAGATCCTCTGGGAGTGGGGGGCTGTCCATTCAGATCTTCTGCCCAGTTTTTATTAGGTTCTGTTTTTATTAATGAACTTACAGATTTCCTTATATATTCTGCATACAAGTCCTTTGCCAGGTGTGTGGATTGGGAATGTTCTCTCCTAGTTTGTGGCTTGCTTTTTCATTTTCACTGACTTAATGAGCAGAAATTTTTACTGTTAGTGGAATGCAAATGATCTATTTATTTTTATATGCAATGCTTTTTGCTGTTCACTCTAAGTGAATTTCACCTACCCCACAGTCATGAAGATATTCTCCTATGTTTTCATCTAGAAGCTTTATGATCATAGCTTTTATGTTTAGCTTTATGACCCATCTTAATCCCTACTTTGGGGTTAATTTGCACTTCTTTTTCCAGCTTCATAAAGTGGAAGCTTAGAATATTTATTTTTAAATCTTTCATTTGAAGCTATAAACTCCCTTCTAAGGACATTAGCCACATTCCACTATTTTTTATGTGTTTGCTTTTATCACCATTGAGTTTAAAATAGCTCCTAATTTCCCTTTTGATTTCTCCTTGGACCACGGATTAATTTAGAAGGGTGTTGTTTAATTATCAAATGTTTAGGGCTTTTCTAGATAACTTAAGGTTTTTTATTTCTAATTTAATTCTCTCGTGGTCAGACAACATGCTCTGTAAGATTTTAGTGTTCTCTCTTTGATTTTGTCACTTTGTGCTTCATTACACCTTGAAACTCTGTGACTAATCATTTAGGATTGTTACGTCTCCCCAATGCATTGACCCTTTATCATGATAGAAGTCCTTATTTATCTCTGGCAATATGCCTTGTCTTAACATCCACATTGTTTGATATTAGTACAATGGCACAAGGCTTACAATGCTTACTGGTGCATAATTTTTCATCCTTTTAGCTTCAACCTATTTGTGTCTTTATATTTCAAATGTATTGAGTATAGCAGCATATGGTTGAGTCTTGCTATCGGATAACCTCTGGCCTTGAATTCATTTAGATTTTTTTTTTTAAGATTTTATTTATTTATTTGACAGAGAGAGAGAACACAAGTAGGCAGAGTGGCAGGCAGAGAGAGGGAGAAGCAGGCTCCCTGCTGAGCAGGGAGCCTGATGCGGGGCTCGATCCCAGGACCCTGGCATCATGACCTGTGCTGAAGGCAGCCGCTTAACTGACTGAGCCACCCAGGCGCCCCTTAATATCAGTTTTTTTTTGTTTTTTAAAGATTTTATTTATTTATTTGACAGAGAGAGAGGGAACACAAGCAGGGGGAGTGGGAGAGGGAGAAGCAGGCTTCCCGCTGAGCAGGGGGCCCTATGCAGGGCTCGATCCCAGGACCCTGGGATCATGACCTGAGCCGAAGGCAGACGCTTAACAAATGAGCCACCCAGGCACCACTGAATTCATTTAGATTTAATCTAATTACTTATATTGTTGGGTTTAAGTCCATCATCTTGCTATGTGTTTTCTATTTATCCTCTCTTCTTCTTTGTTCCTCTTTTGCTGAATTCTTTTTTTTTTAAGATTTTATTTATTTATTTGACAGAGAGAGAGACAGCGAGAGAGGGAACACAAGCAGGGGGAGTGAGAGAGGGAGAAGCAGGCTTCCCACGGAGCAGGGAGCGCGATGCAGGGCTCGATCCCAGGACCCTGGGACCATGACCTGACCCGAATGCAGACGCTTAATGACTGAGCCACCCAGGTGCCCCTCTTTTTGCTGAATTCTTTTCAGCTAATCGAATAATCTGATATTCCATTTTATTCCTTTTATTAGTTTTTTAAGCTATACATTTTTATCTTGCTCTAAGGATTATAATATGTGTCATTAACTTTCCAGAGTGTACCTAGAATCAATATTTTACCACTTCAAGTAAAGGGTAAATACTTTAAAACACATCATTCCATTTAACCTCCTTCTTTATTAATGTTGTATATTTCACTTCTATGTTATAAACTCCAAAATACAAACCATTACATGCTCTCTTTGGCAGCACATACACCAAATACAAACCATTACTTTTGTTTTTAAACAGTTGCCTTTTTTTTTAAGATTTTATTTATTTATTTATTTGAGAGAGAGAGAGCACGAGCACAAGCAGGGGGAGTGGCAGGCACAGGGAGAGGGTGAAGCAGGTTCCCCACTGAGCAGGGAGCCCGATGCGGGGCTCGATCCCAGGACCCTGGGATCATAACCTGAGCTGAAGGCAGCCGCTTAACCCACTGAGCCACCCAGTTGCCCTAAACAGTTTGCCTTTAATGAAATTTTAAAAAGTATCCCCTCTAGCAAAACAAGCTGAGGGTCTCTCCAGGGGGCAGACAGGGTGGGCATCTAGATGGAAGAACAGGGCTGGGCGGAAGGAAAGGAAGTGGCCTGCAGACAGTCCCGCTACAATGCCGTGCTCAAAATGTGGCCCATGGACCAGCAGCATCACCTGGGAGCATGATAGAAATGCAGAATCTGGGGGCGCCTGGGTGACTCAGTTGGTTAAGCATCTGCCTTCAGCTCAGGTCATGATCCCAAGGGTCCTGGGATCGAGCCCTGCATCGGGCTCCCTGCTCAGCCAGGAGCCTGCTTCTCCCTCTGCCCCTCCCCTGCTTGTGCACTCTCTCTCTCAAATGCAGAATCTGGGCCCAACCCAGGAATTACTGAATCAGAATGCGCACATGAGCCAGCTCCCTAGGCAGTCTGCATGCAGGTGAAGGTTGGAGACGCACTGCGCACTGCGGTACAATCCTCCCCATGGCCCACCAGGGTTAGAGTATGCTTTGTAGGGACACTGCCCCCTCCCCCACTCTATTGTCAAAAGGAGCTTCCCTTCGTCCCCACTCTGTACTCCTTTCTTGGTAGCAGTTGCTTTTAGCCCAACGTCCTTCTGAGCCAACCCTACCCCACCTCCCTACTTGCTGACCAGGGACTGGGTGCCCCTGAGGGGCTTGAATGTGGGCTTGGGCTGTTGTTCTGGACCCTGTAGTGCTTGATCCCAAGGAGCCCATATGTTTTCATCTTCCCTTTGCCTTGACAGAGGGAGAAACTCCATGCTGACCAACTCATTTACTGCCCAGCCCATCAACTTCTGGGAGGAGAAGTATCTGTCTGCTTCCTTTTTTTTTTTTTCAAGCTTATTTATTTAAGCAATCTCTACACCCAACCCCAAGATCAAGAGTTGTGTGCTCTACCAACCGAGCCAAAGAGGCACCCCTAGAAAAAGTCCACTTCCTGAGAGAAGGGACAAGGGGGAAAAAGAGTGGGAGGAGGTGGGCAGAGTCTCCCAGAGTTTTCCCAACAAGGAGGCCACAAAAGGAGGGCCAGGCTTTGTGATAAGAGTGATGCAGAGGATATAAACCTTGGACATCTGCCAGGGGTTCATCATCTCAGAGTGTAGAACAAGGTCGGGGGTAATAATGGGCTTTATCAGCAAGGTGTCAGCTGCAAACCCTGCTCATGGGTTCCTACTCTGTGTGGGGCACATGCTCAGTTCCAAGATGAAAAAGACATGGCCTCTGTCTCCCTCTGTGGGGAGACAGAACACAGCAGGAAAGTCCCAAGAATGCCAGGAAGCAGATGCTCCATGCCAAACATGGGTCGTGAAAAAGAACACCTCCGCTAGAGTGCCCAGGATGGCTTCCTGGAGGAGGAGGCCTGTGAGCTGGGCCTCAGGGGAAGGGTGGAATTTACATAGGAGAGAGGCAAGGGATGGACAGCATGAGAAAGGAGAGCAGAAGGGAGCAGTCAGGACCCTGGAGCAGCAGGTGGTCTGGAGAAGAACAGAGAGTGCCATACATTAGCAGTTGATGAGGAGAGGTGAACCATTAAGACTGGGTTTGCTGGGTGCCTATGCAGAAGCCCTGGAGGGCAAATCGGGGCTGGGGAGGTATTTTTCTGGCAGTAGGGGCAGCACAGATGAAAACAGGTAGACCAGGTGAGAAGGCCAAGGGGCGCTGCCTGCTTGAGTTTAAGGTCTGTCTCTCCAGAGAGGGGGACAGGCCCACGCAGCTTGGCGGGGGGAGGAGGGGGAGTTTGAGAGCAAGTTGGGTGGGGGAGGACTGAGCAGAGGTCCTCCGGGTGGAAGTGGGCAGATCGAGTCAGAGAAAGCCTCCCCGGGAACCACAGTCACACCTGCCATTTACTGAAGGACTCTGCTGGGCGCTGTGGATGACTTTTCTCACGTAATCCCCACATCAGGCCTGTGAAACAGGCATTTTCAACGCAGATGAGAAGACTGAGGCTCAGAGAAGAGAAATAGCTGCCCAAGGGCACACAGCACATGACAAAGTGATTTATTCTGCTGAAATCTAAGGGCTGCGGCGAGCAGGCGAGGACGACGGACGGGTGGCGGCAGGGCAGGTGGGGAGCCCGCGGGAAGGATGGCGGGGCTGCGCGGCAGGAGCAGAGCCGTGGCACGACCGGCTCAGGTCCGAGCAAAGGGCTGCAGGCCTCGGAGCAGCGGGGAGGGGCGGGGGCTGTCCCCTGCGCGGTCAGGAAGGCCGCCTGCCCACGTTCCCCACCTCCCCGCGCACCCTCGCGCGCCGTCCCACCCGAGTGGGTCTCGCCTCCGCTCCAGTCTTTCGGGTGGCCCGTGGCGTACGGCGGCCACCAGGTCCGGGGCCATCTCGGAGAACTTGTCGGCGCGTGACTCCCGTTTGGCTCTGGCAGGCCGCTCACCACACGTAGGCGACGCCGACCATCTCACCTGCGGGTGTGCAGCGCTTGGCTCCAGAGACCTAGCTGAGTCTTTGGTCCCCGGCCCCGCCCCGGCCCCTGGCCCCGCCTCAAGCCCCGCCTCCGGACCCAGCACTAGCCTCACCCACCCAATCCCGCGCTCAGGTTTAGGCCCCGCCCCCAGATCCCAGCCCCGCCCAGGACCCGGGTTTCCTCTCCGACCCGGCCCCCTTTCCGCCCTAGGACCCTCCCCCGGCGCACTCCCGGCCCCGCCCCTTTCTCCGTGGCAGGTGTCTCTGGACCACACGAGGGGATCGAAACGTACGTACCGGTTGTTGAACATCTCCACCAGCTGCAGCAGTGTGCAGGCGGCCCACGATGTCAGAGAAGAAAATGGTCCCTGGAGGGAGGAAGGGACACGAGGCTGGACACGACCTCACAGGCCCAACCCCCTTCGCAAAGGGGGAGCCTGAGACCCAACGAGGAAGAGGAACATTTGCCCTAGGCTACCCAGCAAACTGTAGGCAGGCCTGGGACTGAAAACTGCGCTTCCAGACTCCCATTCCAGTGCTCCGCTGGATTGGGCTGTGGCTAGAGAGCCTAAGAGGAGCGACTTTGTGCGTTATGCCCCCGAGGGACTTAGAGGATGAAGAAGCAGATGTGAAACCTTTTGGATTATTGTTAAGCTTTCCGTTTTATGTGAATGGGGAAGAGTTTCGGCTTTTATTCCCCTGTGCCAACCTTTGCAGCAGGGGCTCTGGGGCCGGAGACACTTCATGGCGGTGGGTAAATACACAGGCTTTGAGGTCACAGAGACGCAGGCTTAAATCCTGGCTCTGTAACTCTGTCTCACCCGAGCAAGTTACCTAACCTCTCTGAGCCTCCGTTTCCTTCTCTGTGAATGGAACATGACAGAAGTGCCTCCTCCATAGGCTGTATTGAAGATTAATTAAGATAATCTGTATGAGACACTTGATAGAAGTCTGGCATTCACTAAGCACTCAATGGATACCTATTACCATTATTATTCAGGTGGGGTCCCATGAGGAAGGCTCAAAGCAACTTACTCCTCTTACCGGTTCTATTTTACCTATTTAATTTAATTTTATTATTTTATTTTATTATTTTATCTTATTTTACAGAAGATGAGCAGACTGCTCCATACTCATGGAGGTGGATTGGAGGTGGGAGCATGACCGTTTACAAGGCAGAGCCACATCCTTCACCTCAGGTGACCTTCAGGACAACCTGGTAATTAGGCCAGAGACATTTTAAGTTCTTTCTGGGAGAATATAAGCTCTGTGAAGGCAGGCACTGTGCAACTAATTTTCACGTCTGTATACACCATGAAGTCATCTCAGATCAAGATATGCAATCTTTCCAGCACTCCGGAATGTTCCCTTCGGCCCCTTCCCAGTCATTATGGCCCCAGAGGTAACCACTATTCTGACCTCTATCGCTTGACATGAATTGTTGGGCACTGGTATTTTTAAAAATCTTCCAGAGAGTCTCTAGTGTGCAGCCAGGGTTGAGAGCCAACCATGGTGCAGACAGACGTCTACTGGGTACTGCCTGAGCGCCTGGCATTGCTTGACGCTTTTCACAGGTTAACTCATTTAACCCTCACTCAACCCTGTGAAGTGGGTTCTGTGCTCAGTCCTATTCTCCAGATGAGAAAACTGAGACGGGGGATTTGAATTTGTGCCCAGTGGGGAGATGTTCACCCATGCCATCTTGCAAAGTGGGCTCTGTTGGGAATTAGGGATCAGAGGTGAGGGATACTACAGAAGAGCCAAGGCCAAGGTGGCCTGGATCTGGGCTCATTCCCCACTCCTCGTGTCACCCCGGGTGTCCGTGGCCTCTCCTGCTCCTAGATCTCGGCCACCACGTGCTTTCACCTGCACGCCACAGAGCTGAAACACCCCCATGGCAGCCAGCCACCACTCCCAGCGCGATACCTCGGTACTCAGAGGCCCTGGGTGCAGGGCTGGCCCCAGTGGGTCATCTTCCCGAAGGAAACCAGAATGATGGGGTACAGGAGGCTGGCCACCAGCAGCAGGCTGACCTTCAGGCTGACGGCGGAGAGTACCACCTTGGCCTTGCTGCCCAGCCCCACAGAGCCATACTCCCACCAGTGCTGGCAATGAAAAGACTGGAAGGATCAAGAAGACAAGGCTGCCCCCAAACAGGGGCCAGAAGAGGGATAGGGTGACATCTGCCCCCCCAGCAAGTCTGAAGTTGCTCAGGAACCACAAAGCATAGCCAAGGTAGGTGGCACTGTGATCCTGCTGTTCACCCCATGTGGGGGCAGCTGCCCAGCCTCAAGGAAGAATCTCATGGCCACCACAGAGTTGGGAGGGATTCCTCAGGGTCTTCCAGGAGTCAAAGCAGCTAAGAGATGATGCCTGAGAACCGCAAGCTGGGCTCAGAGCCTGACTCCAAGGACACATGGAGGCTCTGCGCCGCCTTCTCCGCACAGAGCTCACAGACTAAGCCCGGTTCCTTCTCACACCAGGCATGGCGGGCAGGCACCCTCCCCTGCTCCGCCAGACAGAGGGGCCTCCATCCTGCTGGACAGCAGCCTGTCCTGAGAACCAGGATCAGGGTCAGCATCATCCTGGTTCCTAGCAGCAGTAGGTTCATAGTTCATAACAACTGTACCACTCTGATGCAGGATGTTGCTGGTGGGGGATGCTCAGGTGGGGACGAGGATTGTACGGGAAAACTGCTCTAAAGAATAAAGTTGATTAATGTTAAAAAGTCTAATGAAAAATATCACAGCAATAAATTTGAGAAGGTAGACAACAGGGATGTATTTCTCGAAAACTATAACATGTCAAAACTGGCATAAGAAAAATTAATCACCTTAAGTAGATCATAGCCAATAAAGAAATTTATATGATAGTCACAACACTTGTAGCCCCAAAGCCCCAAGCCAGAATGGTTAGGGATACAGTCTACCAAACTTTCTAGGAATAATTATATCTTATATTCTACCAGCAGTTCCAGCCATTTGGAAAAATATAAAATTGGATCCATACCTGACACCATATATCAAAATAAACTTCAAACACGTCAGAGAACTAAATGGGGGAAAAAAGAAACCATATAAGGAAAATGAGTGAATTCTTCTTATAATATGCCTGAGGAAACCCCTTCTAACTATGACTCAAAGTCTAGAAAAAATGATAATTTGACTCCATTAAAAAATACTTTTGGGCACGCCTGGCTGGTTCAGTTGGTTAGGCGTCTGATTCTTGATTTCAGCTTAGGTCATGATCTCAGGGTTGTGAGATCGAGCTCCGCATTGGGCTCTGAGCTGGGTGTGGAGCCTGCTTAAGATTTTCTCTCTCTCTCTCCCTCTGCCTGACCTCCCCCCTCTCCATTCACACTCTCTTTCTCTTTCCCTCTTAAAAAAAAAATAAAAAATACTTTTGCTTGGGAAAAATGAAAAACAAGAGGAAAATACTAGTGACTTACCTGGCAGATAAAGGACCAATATCCTTAATAAAGCGTTCTTTAAAGTGAATGGGGAAATTTTCCCTTTTTGCAATGTGCTGCTACGAGATGGTAGTGCAGGTTTCCAAGAAAAATTGAGAGGAAAAAAAAGACTGGAAACCCAATAGAAAATGGGCAAAGACACAAACTTAAAATGCACACAAATGGCCTTAAATATACGAAAAGGTGCTCAACTTTTCTTATAAGAAAGAGCAGTGAGAGCGCCTGGGTGGTTCAGTAGGTTAAGGGTCTGACTCTTGGCGTCAGCTCAGGTCATGATCTCAGGGTTGTGGGATCCAGCCCTGCATCCCGCTCCCCCCCGCCCCCACTCAGCGGGAAGTTGGCTTCAGATTCTCTCCCTCTGCCCCTACCCCCCTGCTCTTTCTCTCTCAAATAATCTAAAAAAAAAAAGACACACATATACTCTTAAACATCAGGAAAAAGGATTCCTGCTGTCCCCATATATCAGTTTCCCATTGCTGCTCTAACAAATTACAACAAACTTAGTGGTTTAAAACAACACAAATTTATTCTCTCACAATTTTGGGGTCAGAAGTCTATAATCTGTCTCGCTGGGCTAATGTCAAGCTGTTGATGTGGCCGGTTTCTTCCGGAGGCGAAGCTGAATCGTTGCCTTTTCCATCTCTTAGTGGCCCCCTGTGTTCCTTGGCTCACGTCCCCTTCTTTCATCTTCCAAGCACATCACGGCCATCTCTACTACCGCGTTCTCCTGTTCTGCGGTAAAATCTCCTTCTGACGCCCACCTCATAAGGACCATCTCAAGATCCTCAACATAATCACATCTACAGAGACCCTTTTGCGGAACAAGGTATGTGAAAATCAAGGGGGAAACGTGTTTAGAATGGCGGCGGGAGGCCAGCAGGGGGAGCTCTCACGCCCTCCTACTCCTCAACTGCAGACGCTGCAGGAAGAAAGGAACCTTGCCGGTCCAAACCACCTTAGCTACTACTTTACAACCCCGGCAGGAGCAAGAGAGGTTTCCTCCGACCCTGGCAACAGCCCAGCCAATGAGAGACTGTCACAACTCAGCCAATGAGAAGCCAGTATACTTCCAACTCCCAGTTTCCTCCAATAGACTTTTTGTTTAGAACATCCTTTCCAACTTCCCCCTTTTCTCTATAAAAGAAGTCCTCTTCTTTGTTCTCCAGAGTTGCTTTTGGTGTTGCCCTACCTCGTTTGTTCCAGATTGCAATTGTCTCTTATTCCCTAATAAATGCATTTTTGATGGTAAATTAACTGGCAGCTTTATTTTTAAGGCTAACAGGTGACACAGTTTCCAGGGATCAGAACCTGAAGATTTGGGGCACCATTACTCAGTCTTCCACACCCTCCTCCTGTTCACATGAGACCTGAAGTCAGGGCACAGGGATTGGAAGATGTAATCGGGTAGCCACCTGCCTGCCTTGACCTGTTTGCCCTGTTTTACTTGGGCACTACGGTGTACTCAAAAGATTCAGCAGATAAAATACATAAACTGGAACTAGATCTGCAGATAGCAATCGATCTTGAGAACATAATGTTGCATGAAGAAGGCAAGTTGCAGAACGATTAAAATATAAACATTACTTTAAAAAGCACAACATCAATGTTTGTGTATGGGAGCAAATGAGACGGGGGAGGTACAAATGCAGGATTCAGCTATATATGTGTGTGGTTTTGTTTATTTTTAAAATTTTTACTTATTTAGAGAGAGAGAGAGCTTGCATGAGTGGCGGAGGGGCAGGGGAGAGAGAATTTCAAGCAGACTCCCTGCTGATCAAAAAGCCCAACGTGGGACTTGATCTCAGGACCCTGAGATCATGACCTGAGCCGAAATCAAGAGTCTAATGGTCAGCTGAATGAGCCACCCAGGCGCCCCAGGTTTTGTTTATTTTTAAAAAACGGACCTAAAGGGGTGCCTGAGTGGCTCAGTCGTTAAGTGTCTGCCTTCCGCTCAGGTCATGATCTCAGGCTCCTGGGATCGAGCCCTGCATCGGGCTCCCTGCTCCGCCGGAAGCCTGCGTCTCCCTCTCCAGCTCCCCTTGCTTGTGTTCCCTCTTTTGCTGTCTCTCTCTGTCAAATACATAAATAAAATCTTAAAAAAAAAAAAAAAAAAAGACCTAAAGCACATTTGGAGAAATGTTGACACCTCTTAGATCCAGGTGTGAGGTGCATGTTTGTTATACTTTTCTGTGGAATTAGAAATATTTCATTATGGTTCTTTTTTAAATTATTTTTTATTTTTATTTTTAAGTAGGCTCCACTCCCAGTGCAGAGCCCAACGTGAAGCTTGGACTCATGACCCTGAGATCAAGACCCAAGCTGAGATCAAGAGTCAGATGCTTAACTGACGGAGCCAACCGGCGCCCCCTGAAGATTCTTTTTTTAATGAATAAAAGAAGTGAGCAAGTGGAGACAAAAAGAAAAATAAGAACTTTTTCACTATAGACCTTAGTTTCACCTGATGAAAAATGCATGTTCAAGACTCTGATGCTTGAATGTGTCTCAAGATTTGTGAAGCATTGTCTAATTACTTAAGCCATTTAGAAAAAGTCTTAGTGTGAAAATTAATTCAATGTTGTCCTAGTGATGTAAATGCATTGATAGTAAAGGTTAGTGAGCTTCTTTCTTTCTTTTTTTTTTAAGAATCATTTTAAAATGAATAGGTTGGGGACACCTGGGTGGCTCAGTCAGTTAAACGTCTGCCTTTGGCTCAGGTCATGATCCCGCGGTCCTGGGATTGAGCCCCGCGTCAGGCTCCCTGCTCAGCGGGAAGTCTGCCTCTCCCTCTGCCTGCCGCTACCCCTGCTTGTGCTCTCTCTCTCTCTGACAGATAAATAAAATCTTTAAGGGCGCCTGGGTGGCTCAGTCATTAAGCGTCTGCCTTCGGCTCGGGTCATGATCCCAGGGTCTTGGGATCGAGTCCCACATCGGGCTCCCTGCTCGGCGGGAAGCCTGCTTCTCCCTCTCCCACTCCCCCTGCTTGTGTTCCTGCTCTCGCTATCTCTCTCTTTGTCAAATAAATAAATAAAAATCTTTTTAAAAAAAATTTTAAAAATAAATAAATAAAATAAAATCTTTAAAAAATAAAATAAAATAAATAAAATGAATAGCTTGACTTGTTCTCTCGTGGCTTCAAGAGGGTGTTTTTTATCATTGTGGTAAAATATATGTAACAAAATTTGCCATTGTAACAGTTTTTAAGTGTACAGTTCATGGCATTAAATACATTCACGATGTTGTACAAACATCATCACTTTTTCCAAAATTTTTCATTACCCCAAACAGAAAGTACCTGTTATCCAATAATTCCTTATCCCCCCCCACACACTTATGCCAGCCCCTGGTACCCTCTGATCCATTTTCTCCCTCTATAAATTTGCCTGTTCTCAATAGTTCATGGAAGTGGGGTCATAAGATATGTCCTTTTGTGTCTGTCTTCTTTCTTTCTTTTTTTTTTTAAGATTTTATTTATTTTTTGACAGAGAGACACAGCGAGAGAGGGAACACAAGCAGGGGGAGAGGGAGAGGGGAGAAGCAGGCTTCCCACCAAGCAGGGAGCCCGATGCGGGGCTCGATCCCAGGACCCTGAGATCATGACCTGAGCCGAAGGCAGACGCCTAACGACTGAGCCACCCAGGCGCCCCTGTGTCTGTCTTCTTCTACTTAGCATCTTTTCAAGGTTCATCCCTGTTGGAGCATGATCAGAATTTCCTTCTTCTTAAAGCTGAATAATATTGGATGGATGCACCACATTTTCTTTATCCATTCATCTGTTGATGGACACTTGGGTCATTTCCACCTTTTGGCAGCTGTGAATGATGTTACTATGAACATGGGAGCACAAGTATCCAAGTCCCTGTTTCCAAATCTGTTGGATGTATACTTAGGAGAGCAATTGCTGGGTCATAAGATCATGCTGCGTTTAATTTTTTTAAGATTTTATTTTTAAGGGGCACCTGGGTGGCTCAGTCTTTAAGCGTCTGCCTTCGGCTCAGGTCATGATCCCAGGGTCCTGGGATCGAGCCCCACATCAGGCTCCCTGCTCCGCGGGGAGCCTGCTTCTCCCTCTCCCACTCCCCCTGCTTGTGTTCCCTCCTTGCTGTATCTCTCTCTGTCAAAGAAATAAATAAAATCTTAAAAAAAAAAAAAAAGATTTTATTTTTAAGTAATCTCTATGCCCAGCATGGGGCTCGAACTCACAGCCCTGAGACCAAGATTCACTCCCCCCACTGACTGAGTTTGCCAGAGACCTCTGTGTTTAACTTTCTGAGGACCCTCCAAATTTTCCCACAGCGCCTGCACCATTTAACATTCCAACCAACAGTGCACAAGGTTCCAATTTCTCCACATCCTCGCCAACACCTGTCATTTTCCTTTATTATTACTATTGCTATCCTAGTAGGTGCGAAGTGGCAAAAGTTGGTTTTAATAAAGTGATTTCCGACCAATTTTTTTTTTTTGAAAGAGAAATACAAAGTAAAGTTTTTCTTTTTCTTTTTTTTCCTTTGTTGTGGTTGATTATTATATTCCACAAGAGGAAAGAGTAATGGGGTCTGGGGAGTTTTTCTGTCTCTGGCCTCCCCTCTCTCATGCTGGGAAATAAGGAAGCCTGCAGGATCCAGGTATCTGGATATCCACTGGCAGGGAGGGGAGACTGGTGCTGCTGAGGGGGCCCGAGTGGGGGGGGCAGCGTCTTTGTGGGGGTGAGACACAAAATCCAAGTGGAGGGTCAGCCTTGGATGGGAGGGGGCAGAAGAAGGGGATGGATACCCTCCCTCTGATAGGTTTTGGGTGGGAAGACAAAGGCTTCTTGCTGGCTCAGTGATATCCCTGGGGAAAGGTCAGGGTTGGAGACTGAGTCAGGAAGGAGAGCATAGAGGGAGAAAGTTTAAAAGGCAGTCCCAGGATATCCAAGAAAGAGAAAGGCCTCCTTTGACCTCACACTCCTCGCAGCGGTCCCTGTGGAGTCCCCACTCTCCACCCCAGCCCCTCTCTCCCTCCTTCATCAGCTCTCTGCAGCCGGGAGCTTCCAGCACCCCCACTCCTCTGAATGGCCTCTTTCCAAGGCCACCGACCTCCCTGCCATGACACCCACTGGTCTTTGCCGTCCGTCCCCACCTTACTTGACCTCTGGTGGACAGTTACCACAGCTGACCGCTCCCTTCTTCTGCCCTTGACTTCTGTGCAGCCCCCACTCCTGGTTTTCCTGCCACGAACCCCCAAGGACCCACCTAGACTTCTCCCCTCTCCTCACTTCCCCCATTCCCAGGCCTTGGCCCCCCAGGCTGGTCACCATGTATTTGTCTCTGGCTTTAATGCTCAGCTTCCTTTTTTTTTTTTTTTTTAAGACTTTATTTATCTTTTAAGTAATCTCTCCACCCAACGTGGGGCTTGAACTCATGACCCCCAGATCAAGAGTTGCAGGTTTCGCGTCGCCTGGGTGGCTCAGTCGGTTAAGCATCTGCCTTTGGCTCAGGTCATGATCCCACGGTCCTGGGACGGAGCCCCACGTCAGGCTCTCTGCTCAGCGCGAAGCCTGCTTCTCACTCTCCTTCTGCCTGCAGCTCTGCCTGCTTGTCCTCCCTTTCTCTCTGTGTCAAAGAAATAAATAAAATCTTAAAAAAAAAAAGAGTTACAGTCTTCACTGACTGAGCCAGCCAGGTGCCCCTAATGCTCAGCTCCTTAATTCACCTCCCCAAAACTGTTTATCTCTACAGGGGCCACATTAGCCAGAATGGTTGTCCCATAGTGGTCGTCAGCCTAGCCTGCATCAGAGTCACCTGGGGGACTCGTGCAATCTCGCCTTGCAGGGCCCCACCCCCAGGGTTTCAGATCCAGTAGGTCTGGCCAGGGACCCAAGAATCTGGGACTCTGGCAGGTACCCAGGTGACACTGACCTGCTGCTCTGGGGACCACGGGGAGGGAACCACTGCCTTAAAACACTCATCTGGTTACGTTGGTCTCTTTTAAAACTCTTGAGTGCCTCGCCATTGCCCTCAAGGTAAATCCAAGCTCATTTCTTGGCACTGAGGACCATCTGCGGCACTCATCCTCTGGCACTGCCCAGAAAGCCCTCACCGCCCGACTTGTATGGATCCTGTAATGCTTTGCCCAGATGGCACAGAACAGTCTGTTATCGTGCTCACCGTGCACACCTAGCTCCCCCCATCACAGACACGCTCCTTGAGGATGAAATGTTGGGGATACCGCTCTATCCCTAGAGCCCAGCACAGGGTTTAACACAGTGCTCAGCAAATTGTTGTTGAATGAATTAATGAATGAACGTAAATATTTTCAAGTTTTATTTTATTATTATTTTATTTAAGTACAAAAGACATTTTTACTTGGAGTCAAGATTTATAAAACAAGAGTCAGACTTTTTCTGGTTGGACCAAGCTCAAGTCTATAATCCCGAAAATCTGGCCTCCGCTCTGCCCCCTGGCGATAGTCCCAGTCCCAGCAAGAAAACAAATGTACTATTTAAGGCATTTCCAGGAACCGGGGCGTGACGAACGGAGTTCATTTGCATACCCAAAATGCATTGCACACCGGACAATTTCTGACTTAGAAATGACTAGATTTTCCTTTTTTCCTTTGAATTATTTTTTCCCCCAAATAAGGCCACTCTCACAGAATTGTCCGGGAGAAAGACAGAAATCACTAGTTCTTTCGAGCAAAGAGTCACCATGACTGTGTTCGGGGTAACAGTTACCCGAGGGATGTGTGCGGAGAGTAGCGAACATACTCTGGTTTCTCTTCAGATCGCATAAATCTTTCGCCTTTTACTAAAGATTTCCGTGGAGAGGAACAATTCTGAGTTTTTAGCCAATTTTTTGAGGCCTTGCGCTTTGCAAGGCTACTAACGTTGTTCAATAAAAGATTGATTAGATTTGGTTAATGATTTCGCAGGGTTTTGTTCAAATGAAGTGTGTATTTTTTTTTTTTGCGCAGGCGATTGTGCGCGTTCAAGATCGCAGTTCCTTCTGAGCGTGCTGCGGGGGGGTACTTAACAATGAGGAATCAGGTAGTGCTACATCTCCTGTAGAAATCTGAGCTTTCTTCCCTGAGCAGAACTCGACTACAAAAAACTATAATCTTCTTGAAAGTCTGCTGTGCTCAAAATGTTTACAGGTTGGAAACCGCCACCAAGCACCGACTTCTCTTTGCTCCCAGGCCTCGCGCAGAATCTAGCACAGATATTTGCTCAACAGAGAACATCCAGTTAACCTGGTTTTGCTCAGACTTTGGATAAAACTTTTTTTCTAAAAAGGTGACTGGTGCATGGGGCATATCTATTCACAAACACCTTTCAAGGAGATAAATGCCTGGCAAGGCCCGGCACCCTTCTGGTTCTGGCTCTGACGGTTGCATTTATTGTAAGCCTTTTTTTTTTTTTTTTGGCTGCTTTTTTCTAAGACATATTTATAAGCATTGCTGTTGGTTTTTTTGTTTTCCTGATAAGTTCATTAAAACCAGAGCTGGATCATTTGTGAAAAATCGGAATGAGAAAGACTTTTAATCATGGTTATAATGGATTTGATAAAACTCTAGAGGAAGTTAATTTTTTAACCAATTCCATTGGCCAGAATTTAGCTTTGCTATCCCGCCTGGTGTGGGGTAGGCTGGGAAATGTAGTCTTTCCTCTAGGCAGCCATGAGCCCTGCTAATGGTGTGAGACTCCAGGAGGGAGGGAGGGAGGGAATCCTGGGGAAGAAAACTAGCAGTGTTTGAACCAGCAAAGGAGGGAGGGAATCCATCCCGAAGTTCCCTCCTTGAGTTTCTCCACCTCCCAGGCCAGCTCTTCCTGCCTCGTTCCTAGGCCCTTTTGATGTCCCCCCTCCTTTTTTAAAGATTTATTTATTTGAGAGGGAGGGGGGAGGCGTAGAGGAAAAGGGAGAGAGAGTCCCAAGGGGACTCCACGCTGAGCATGATGCTGAGCAAGATGCGGGGCTCAATCTCATGACCCTGAGATCATGACCTGAGCCGAAACCAAGAGTCGGTGGCTTAACCGACTGAGCCACCCAGGCACCCCTTGATGTCCCTTTGTGTAGATGACCATGCCCTGGTTCAGGGTGCCTGAGGCAGTTCCCCTCAGTCCAGCCCTGCTGCCCTGGTCCCCGCATTTGTCACCAGGGAGACCTCTTGACCCGCTGAACTCAGAGCTGACCTCCTGAACTCAGGAAACTCCTAGAAGCTTCTGCCTGTCCATTTCATCTTTTAGAAACTAACAAACTGCTGAAACAGGAAAAGAAACATCTGGGAACCATACCTGTCCAGGTGAGTCAGTGCCCACAGGTATCTCAGCCTCATTATAAAATTACAGTCCCTCTCTAAATATCCATCCCAAACCCCAATAAAAGGAGCCTGCTTCCCCCCTGCCTGGGGAGTCACAGCTTTGGAAACTATTCCTTGAGGTCTCCTTATTTGTACAAATAAAGTGACCTTGCAAGGCAGGCACCTGCCCTCCGTGTGGTCTGGGTCTACAGCTCACCAAGGAGCAGGCTCATGTTGTCCGGTGATGTATTCAAGCCCTAGCAGGGTCATTTTCCTTTCTTTCTCCCCAGCAAACTGCTCCTCACTTGCTGGCTCGGGTCAGTCAGAATTAAATGCTGGCGGCCAGTGCCGTCTCTGTATATCCCATGCAGGGGTTTTAAATTTGTTTGTTGTTCACCTTTGGCAAAAACAACCTAGTGTAATGAGCACCCCCAAGCACCCAGATTACAGTCTCAAAATGCCATTCCTTGGTCAAAGGAAGCGGGCTCCTTGGAGAAATGGAGAGTGCAGGCTCGAGCCAGGAAATGTGCCCCTTACAGAGGCTCCCAAAAGCCAAACATGATATCGATGGACCATTAAGAAGATTCATACATTCAAAGGATCGAGACATCTCCAATCTATTTAAATCTATGAGTTCGGGGTATCTGGGTGGCTCAGTCGTTGGGCGTCTGCCTCAGCTCAGGTCCTGATCCCAGAGTCCTGGGATCAAACTCCGCATCGGGCTCCCTGTTCGGCAGGAAGCCTGCTTCTCCGAACTCTCCCACTCCCCCTGCTTGTGTTTCCTCTCTCGCTGTGTCTCTCTCTGTCAAATAAATAAATAAAATCTTAAAAAATATATCTATGAGTTCATAAAAATACTAAATCTGAACTAACTGGTCACTGTGCTGATTGACTTTTGGTGTCTGCTTGACTGGGCTAAGAGATGCCCCCAGAGCTGGTAAAACATTATTTCTGGGTGTGTCTGTGAGGGTGTTTCTGGAAGAGGTTAGCGTCTGAACCAATGGACTGAGTAGATGGTCCTTCCAAGTGGGTGGGCCTCACCCAACCTGTTGAGGGCCTGAATAGAGCACAAAGGTAGAGGAAGGGCAAATTGGCTCTTTTTTCACTAGAGCTGGGACACATCTTCTGCCTTTGGACATCAGCTCCTGGATCTTGGCCCTAATTTCCACTGACATCACCAGCTTTCCTGGGTCTTCATCTGCAGATGGCAGATCATGGGACTTCTCAGCCTCCATAACTTCATGAGCCAATTCCCATCATAAACCTCCTCTTGTATCTATCTATTTATCTCCCATTTGGCTATTTGTGTGTATGTTAAACATGAGCCATAATTTTAAAGTTTAAAATATATTTAAGAAAATTTTTTTAACATTTTGTTAAGTAATTTCTACACCCAACGTGGGGCTCGAATTTACAACCCTGAGATCAAGAGTCACACGCCCTACCAACTGAGTCAGGCACCCCTAAATATATAAACATTTTATTTATTTAAGAGAGAGAGAGCATGAGGGGGAGAGGGGCAGAGGGAGAAGCAGACTCCCCACTAAATGGGGAGCCCAACACGGGAGATCCCAGGACCCCGAGATCATGACCTGAGCAGAAGACAGACGCTTAACCGACTGAGCCACCCAGGCACCCACCCCTAAATATATATATATATATATTTTTTTTTTTTAAGATTTTATTTATTTATTCATGAGAGAGAGAGAGAAGCAGAGGGAGAAGCAGGCTCCCAAGGAGCAGGGAGCCCGATGTGGCACTCGATCCCTGGACCCTGGGATCATGACCTGAGCCAAAGGCAGACGCTTAACCATCTGAGCCACCCAGGAGCCCACCCCTAAATATATTTTTAAAACAAATTTGTGAGTGGTAACATGTGCTTCTTCATTAATAGATTAAATAGATAAAATAATAGATAAATTAAATAAATAGGGTCAAGTGGCAAGTCTAAGGACTACCATAATTTCAAAGTTATGATGAACATGAGCAATATTTCAAGATCTCTGCAGCAACCATAATGGGACATGAATGCTGTGATTTCTACTTGGGACAATGACCTAAATGCCAAAGTTAATCATGGGAGGAGATGCTAAATTTCAGTTAGAGGTTAGTGAAAATAAAGATGAATTTCCGATCCACGTTTGCAGCCCCTCTGAATTCTGTCCATGGGTTTCGGAGCTCTGGGTGCATTCTTTTGCCTCCAGGTATTCAGTACAAACCATCCCCTGTGTGGGTAGAAGATTTTGAATTTATCAAAGCACATTCACGCACAGTCATTTATTTAGTGGGACTTCCTGACCATCTTATGAAGTTGGAAGGTGCTATTAGACCCATTTTACAGGTGGGAACCTGGAGGATAAACGCTTAACTCACTTCTTTGAGGTTGCACGATGATAATGACCAAGCTGGAAATGGAACCAGGTCCCCTAACTCCCAGCCCACTGCTGACTCTTTTATATTCAGCTCCTTTCCCCGGAAATGCTGTTTAATTACATTTTCATGAAGCTTTTTTTGGTTTGTTTGTTCTTTAAAGGTTTTATTTATTTATTTGACAGAGAGAGAGAGAGCACGCACAGCAGAGGGAGAGGGAGAAGCAGACTCCCCACTGAGCAGGGAGCCTGATGCAGGATTCGATCCCAGGATCCCTGGATCATGACCGGAGCCAAAGGCAGACGCTTAACCGACTGAGCCGCCCAGGTGCCCCATCTCGAAGTTCTATTTTGAGAGAATTCACAGCCTTTCTTTGAGCTCACCATCCTGTTTTGTCATCTCTCAGGACACCCGCAGAGCGGTCACATTGATTCCTGTGGCAGTTGGGCATCCAGGAGCTATGATTTACCTGTGAGCAGAGGTAGTCATTATCTTGTCAATGGGAGAATGTCAATCCTGCAAGGTGCTGGTCACCTCCCTTTGACCTTTGACAAGTCACTCTCTTGCACCCGGTCTCAGTTTCTACTTTTGTAAAACAGGGTGATAAACTGCCCTCCCTTGGTTTGGGTGGAAGCTGTAAAGATTGGCTAAAATTATAACAGTAAGGAGGGGAGAGGAGGTGCTATGTCCATGGGAGGAATTGTCACCTGTGATGTTGTCATTGCCATGAGTTAGGGCTGAGCCTACCCACCGCCTGCCTTTAGAAGTCAAAGATATGGGGGCGCCTGGGTGGCTCAGTTGTTAAGCGTCTGCCTTCGGCTCAGGTCATGATCCCAGGGTCCTGGGATCGAACCCCACATCGGGCTCCCTGCTCGGCAGGAAGTCTGCTTCTCCCTCTCCCACTCCCCCTGCTTGTGTTCCTGCTCTCACTATCTCTCTCTCTGTCAAATAAATAAATAAAATCTTTAAAAAAATTTTAAAAATTAAAAAAAAAAGAAGTCAAAGATACGGATCACGGGGGCGGGGAAAAAAAGAAGTCAAAGATCAATAAAAAGAATGATCCATAAACCCCAACTCTCTAACCTTATCACCCACTTTATTCATTTTGAGGAGTCTACACTCTGGACGAACTGAGGTATTACGGTGCTCTTGCATCCCTAAACGTCCCCACCTCTGTACACTTAACTCATGCTCTGCCCACTGCCTGGATGGCCCTCTCCCATGCCTTACCCTGGGGGATGCCCATTATCCAGGTTCCAGCTTGCAGACTTCAGCTTCCTCCAGGGAGCCACCCCTGACCCTCCAGCAGAGGTTCAGCGTGCCAGCCCCATGCTCCCACTTTCTGATCGCCGTCTGTTTGACTTCTTTTTTTTTTGTTTTTTTTTTTTAAAGATTTTATTTATTTATTCATGAGAGACAGAGAGAGAGAGAGAGAGAGAGGCAGAGGGAGAAGCAGGCTCCCAAGGAGCAGAGAGCCCGATGCGGGACTCGATCCCAGGACCCTGGGATCATGACCTGAGCTGAAGGCAGTCGCTCAACCAACTGAGCCACCCAGGCGCCCTGAGGAGGTTATCATTAAGGTTTTCGGTCACTTGCAACCCCACACACAAGGATTAAATGACGTAATGCATACAACTGTAACTCAGCAAACATTCTTTGGACATCTAGTTTCTGGCCAGCCAGAGATGCAAAGTCAGATATAGCCCAAGGCCTTTGCAAAACTTAAGTGCCAAGCACACAGTAGATGTTCATCAAATGTAATCTTTCCCCCTTTGCCACCCATGGACCAGATGCATGGCCGGCTAGAAGATTCACAATAAATATTGACCGAATCAAATGATTTATCCAAAGCTTCCATTGGCCAAAGTCCAGAGGAGAGGCTCCCAGGAACCAGGAGTGTCAGACCGCAGGTAGCTGGTTTAGGGTGAAGCTGTTTGCTCAGCCAGGGCCGGGCAGCCTCCTTTCTGCAGGGAGGAGTATCTGCTCCACGGCAAGTGGTGTGAGCCACCCAATCGCCAGACCCCGAACCAGGCTTCAGAAGCCCAGACCACTGCTGCTCCCTGGGGTGGGTGGGGGAGGGTAAAAACAAGACCCCAAAGTGCAGGTTGTCTTGTTCATTTTGAAATCAGGCATCCTTTGGGAATCTGAAGAAAGCTACAGGACCTCTCATGAAAGAAAAAAAAAAAAGTGCATACAGTTGGCCATTCTGGGGTCCATGGATCCCGTGAAGCCAGGTGGTTACAGACTCCTGAGCAAGAAGAGCTGCAAGGTTTCTTCTCCATCTAAGATCCTATGAATCTGTTTCTTGGTTTGTTTTCACCTGGGAAAAGTTCCACTCCTCCACTGCAGGAACATGCCTGAATATCTTAGTCTGTTTGGGCTCCTAGAGCAGGGGGTCAGGGACAGAGGGCTTAGGCAAAAGAGGAAGGTATTTCCCCCAGTTCTGGGGGCTGGAAGCCCAAGATCAGGGGCCGGCACACGGGTTCTGGTGAGCACCCCCGTCTGGGTTAAGATGCCCATTGTTGTCCCACCTTGCACACAGGAGAGGACAAGGGTGCTCGCTGGGGTCCCTCTTATTAGGGCACTAATCCCATTCGGGAGGGCTCCACCCTCATGACCTAGTCACCTCCCACAGGGCCCCCTCCAAACACCACCACCCTGGGGGGTAGCATTTCAACATGTGTATTTGGGGGGACACATTCAGCCCATACCAATGCCCTTGGGAGGTCCAACTCCCTTTTGGAAAACTCCTCCCCCAGAGGAGCCGCGGGCCTCATGGTAGGTGGCCTAGTCTTCCCGAAGGGAAGAGAGAAGCTACGCAAGGTGCTGGCGGGGATTCGCATCCACACAGAGGGGCTGGCTGCAGCTGCCAGTAAAAAGTGGGCTGAGAGGAGGGGAGAGGGCTGGGGGCGTGTGGAGAGGGGGTGACCGCCAGTGACCTCAGAGGCTCCTCACCCCCTCCGTGTCCCTGGATGTGGGATCTGAGTGCCTTTCCTGCTCCCAAAGGCTGCTCCAAGGACACGGCCCGTGATGGTGACGGAGCTTTACAGATAAGGCCTCTGCAGAAAGTTTTAACGTGCAGGTGGGCGGGTCGGGGATCCACTCGTCTGATGGCGCCGAAGAGAGGTCTCACCGGTAAGTTGCCTTCTCCCCACCTGCAGTGGCCTGCCTCATCTTTGGTCCCTCCCGCCCTCTGGGAACAGGGACCAGGTTCAGATGACACCCGGGAAGCTCCCGAAGGGGGGCCCACGGTGCAGGTTAGGGTTACTTGGTGAAACCTCGGTGCATCCGTCCGGAGAGGCGAGAGGTGTTACTGGATGGCGCAGGGCAGCCCCCGGCTAAGGCCGCCTGCATCCCCTCCCTGTGAGGGTGGTTCCCGCTCCTGGCAGACACCTGGCATTCTTGGGGCCGGCTGCTGATGCCATCGCTGAGGGGAGCAAAGGTCGCTCAGGGGAGGCGGCCACCAGAGGTGGGGGAGGGCGGTGACGGAGCCGCACCGCAGCCTGGCCCCCCCGCGGCCTCCCCACCCTCAAAGCCCGATCTGATCCTCACCTCCTCCTGCGGCCGCCCGCCCGTGGACTGTCCCCAGCACACAGCGAGCACTTGATGCCATCCCGCCCAAGTCGTTTATTGAGATCGTAGGTTCAGGCTTTCTCGGCAGCGGGTACACGGGTCTATTTTTACCGTTTACGGCAAGCTCCGGCAGGCCGGGTTCCAAGCTAAACAGAGGGGTGGAACTATGAGCTAGGGCTCTTGTCCAGCCAGCTTTTGGTTTTCACGTAAGGACTGCAGGGCACGCCATACCCTAAACCACACACCCAGTGGCGCCCCACGAGGTTCCTGCTCCCCTAAACAGGCAGGCCCGCCAATGACTTGTGGGTGGACGAGGGGAGCACCTCTGAGCTCTGCCCTGCCCAGCACAGAAGGGGGAGGCGTGTGGAGCCAGGGCGACTCGTGGTCGGGCTGGACATGCCTGGTCATGCTCTTTCCCAGCCCGCGGTTGTGGGCGACACTCAGCTGCTGGCGAGGAGACCAGGCTCCCTGGTGAGTCGGGCTGTGGCCACCGTGGCCTTGGCCAGGCAACCCGGTGAGCCCCCACCCTGGCCGAGGGGCTAGGTGGCGGCCTCCACATCTTCTGAAGAGAATTAGATGCGGGGAAACAATTCGCGTCATTAGGGCAGGACCAGGCGGCTGGCCCTTCTGCTTCAGACACTACCCCAAAAAGCCTGGTGACGGAGGAAGACCCCATGTCTCCGGGTTTCAACCACACACAAACCGGTCATGGAAGTTTGAAAGAGATTTATTTAAAAACAGAACAAAAAAGAAGCTTTGGTATTTCAAAACCCAACAATCATCAATCACTAGAAAGTTAAATACCTCCCCTAAAGGCCAGAAGTACAAAAGCACAGATCTCCCCAGGCTCATGATAAGAGACAACGTGCGAACCCGGGGATGAGCCGAGACCCGCGCCCTCCGCACAGGTGGGGCGGCGTCGGTCGGAGATCACCTCCACGACTCACTGTCTCAAGGGGATGCGAAAACCGTCCAGCCAAATCTCAACAATAAATTAAAAATTCAGTCAAGAAAGAACACATTAAATTAGGAATAGAACACAATTTTTCCTAAACAAGTCTTTTCAAAAGAGGGTCTATATCCTGGGACAGAAGAAAGGGGGGCGGGGGAAGCAGAAGGAGTGAGTTCAATTTCAAGTATTTTCCATCTAGGTTCATTTTATTGAGTCGAAAGCTTACAAGAAGTCCACTGGCCCTCCCCTCCCGCTCCCCGATGCCGCCTCCTGAACATCCACACGCGCTCTGCGTCACTGGTGTCCCCAACAAGGCACAAAAGGGTGGGTGCTTTCAAAGGCTCCCTTGTTCGTGCAGCAGGACTGTCAGTGCTGGGTGTCTTGTGCAGACGGGGCTGAAAGCAGGGCTGTTGGTGCGCTCAGACACTGGGATCTTCCTGTCCAATTAACAGAACAAGTTGTTATTCTTCACCGCCAACCCCGTGGAAGCTACACGACTACCAGGGGGAGCAGGTGACAGAGATGACCCTGGTGGCCCCCCGCCCAGGCTCTGATCCAGCTCTGCAGGCGCTCCTGGCCCAGGGACGTGCGACAGCCACCGTGGAGTCTGTGGCCAGGACACCTCCGCAGGCTGGCTCGGTGTTCACTGGGCTCTGCTCTGCCGCAGCCCAGCTCGAGCCCGAGGAAATGGAGGGACAGGGGGGTAGCACCCCAAACTTAGGGGTTTGGCTCCCCCTCCCGATTAGGTGGGGAACCAAGGGCAGATGGGTATATGCCAGAAGCCCACCAAGCAGCAGGGAAAAGCAGCTTGCCTACTTCATAGAGGCTGTCAGACCCACGCAATGCAAATTTAGCACCTGTTCCATTACAGCTCGGGAAGATTTCTTTCTCATCTGACTTTCCGTTTGTTCTTCAAGCTCAGAGCTCAGACCTGCTGCCCACCCTTCTCCCACTCCTTCAGGTTGAGTGCTACTTCTTCTCAACCTGGCCTCGGGCCAGAAACTAGAAACCAGAAGGCACGAAGCCCCCCGTGGAGGTAATGAGGCATCTCTCCTGAGTTGGCCCAGGCTCCTTAACTGCTGAGAGCACAGATCGAGACCTAATGTATCTCCCCACTCACTAGTCCAACAAGAAGAGGACAGTCCCTCCGAGGGACTTTCTCCTGTGACTGCCGATAATGGACTCCCTTCTGTTCCCTCTCCCGGGAAATCCTGGCAGCAAGAAAGCACGGAGGGCTGGGTGGCAGGGCAGATGAGGCGGCCTCCCCGAGGCTGAGCCTGATCCCCAAGACACATTCTAGCTGAGAGTCCCACAGTGGCCATGCTCAAAGTCACGGCTTCCTGGGGGCAAAGAGGTTTTAGGAAACAGGAGGGGAAGGATCATGCCCTGCGCTGACAAGATGACCCCCTTAGCGGGCCCCCAGCAAGGGGCAGTGAACGAGCCCTCAGGGGTGAGGACAGGGGTCCCCCGCTGCAGCTTAGACGGAGGCTCGGGTCAATGTAGAGGTTTGTTGCAATTATTTGTAAATGCTGAGATTTACTGGGGGAGGGAAGGGACTGTCCCTGGGAGGCCAGTAGACTCAGCTACCCACCACTGTCCCTTCCTACGGTCTCCTCTTAGAAGTCACTTTTTCATATCCTCTCTAAACACACTCACTCCTCTCTGTGTCGCGGGTGGAGGGTACTGGCTTAGAAGGGGACCCCAGTAGGACCCGGGCCCTCCCCTGTGCTGGCCTCAGGACAGAACACAAGGCCGGGGCTTTATACCTTACTCCTGAAGAGGGGCTTGGCCCCAGGCCCACAGTACTCGTTGTAGATGAGCTTGAAGAGGAAGAGGTGGAAGAGGGTGATGAGGGAGGCCACGCTGAACCAGAAGAGGAAGGGCAGCCCAGGGTCCTGTTGGGCCATGTGCTCATCGTGGGCCAGGATGGCCTTGAGGTGCAGCGTGTGGCGCAGGTCCTGCAGGTGCGTGAGGTCGGTGGAGATGTAGAGCAGCGGCGTGATGGGCTGCGTCACCATGACCGGGAAGGTGTGGCCCTGGGGTGCCGAGGTCAGCTCCACGGGCTCCTCCAGGCAGCCCGCCTCGCACGCGTAGATCTTGCCAGGCTGGCCGCGCGACTCCACGGACACGTGCAGGTACGGCTTGCCCTCGGGGTCCGCGAGCACGGCCAGGTCGATGTGGTCGTTCTTGTAGCGGATGCCGTGCAGGGCGTAGCTGTTGTGCAGCACGTCGGGGTCGGCCTGGAACTGCAGGTGGTTCTCGGTGAACTGCAGCCCCCCGAAGCTGAGCACCATGCCCTGCAGGATGCCTGGGGCGCCGACCCGCACCAGCCCCTTGCAGCCGCGCTTCTGCAAGGTCAGCCTCCACAGGTCGGAGAGCTGCAGGATCTGCTGGACGGAGGACAGGCGGCCCGGCCAGAGGTTCTCGGCGTGCATGGTGGCGTGGCCGCTGAAGCAGTGGTCTTCATAGCTGAGCGTCGACTCCATCTGGTCGCGCTCCCGGTGGCTCAGGCTGGGGCTGAGCAGGGGGGCTGGCGAACAGGAGAGCATGTAGTACAGTGTCAGGTTCACGGTCAGGCCCGACGGGGTGTGGGCGTCCGTGATCTTCTTCATTTCCACGCCTGTAACACCACAAAGCGTGCACGTTAAGGAGGAACGGCGTGGCCGGGAGGCTGAGGTCAGGACATGAAGAGCAGCAGAGAACGCACCTTTGGCCCCTAGGGAGGCACAGGCACGCCAGTCTCCCCTGAGGGGAGAAAGTCATTCTGCCTGGCTCCCTCACATGACCAACTTGATCCTGTGGGCCGGGAACCTAAAATCCTGTTCGAAGCGGGGCCTCCTGCCAGCGCCCAGAAGAACACAGGCGGGGCCAGGACATGGTGGCAGCTGAAAAGTCCAGCCCTCTGCGTCCACAGCACTGTCATCAGCGCCCTGGCCCGTCTCAGCCTGCTCCTTGCTAACATCTTGTTCTCCAGTCCTGTAGCTTTAAATAACATCTGAACACCCCATCTCCCAAATCTGTATGAATTCTAGACTCAAACAGCTAACCGCCCATTGGGTGTCTCCACCCGGATGCCCGACAGGCATTTTGAACCTGACTCTTCCAGCCCCAAGCCAATCCTTCCCCAGCTTAACTCCGGACACTTGCTCAAGCCTTCCCCACAAATTTAGAAGTCACCCTCAAATTCTCACGGCCCACGCCCAGTCCATGCAAAGTCCTGGTGGCACCACCTCCAAAAGTATCAGAAGCCGTCCCCTTCGGTCTCCGCGGTGACAACTCTGGTCCCAGCCACCCTCCTCTTTCACCTGGGCTCCTGCAAAATCCTCGCATGGGGTCTCCGTGTCCCGCTTTCATCCCCTCACAGTCTGTACTCTGCACACAGCAGCCAGAGGGAGCTTTAAAAATGTACAGCTGGTGGTGTCTCTGCTGTTTTCCATCCCACAGAGAATCAAAATCACCATCCTTATCAAGGTCTACAAGGCCCTTTCAGGATCTGGCGATCACCCCCCCCCCTTGCTCAGCCACACTGGCCTCAACCACACCTCCTCCTGCCTTAGGGCCTCTGACCTGCCGGCTCCCTCCACATCATCACTCGGCTGGTTTCTTGCTATTCAGGTCTTGGCTAAGTGCTTCCTCCTCTGAGAGGCCTCCCTGACAACTGGAGCTAAACAGAAGCCCCACCCCACCCTTCCCCTCACCCTGTCACCCTCCAACACATACTTTTAACTTCACAGAACTTTTTATTCTAAAAAGTTATCTTGCTTATTCATTCAGATTTTCACTTTTCCAGTATCGTCTTCTTCCCGTCCGGAATTTGAGCAAGCACCATGAGAACAGGAAATTTGTTCTATTCACTTCTGTATCCCTCGTATGGGGAGAACAGTCCCTAGCAAGATCCACTCAATATTTGCTGAGTGAATTAAACACACGTTGAGCAACTAAGTATAAGGATTTAGACAACAAGCACCCTGGAACCCAAAATCTCTCTCTCATCTAGAATACGATTTCCTTTACTGCAACAGTCAACGGGGGAAAGAAGTTTTCATTTGACCTGCCCATTCCAACTTGCTGGAGCAGAAGTTCCATTCCCTCCCAGTGAAAAGGTGCAGCCACTCTGGCCAAGGCACACTTCAGCCTAGCGAAAGTCCTGCCTTGGGGGTGCCTAGGACACATGACTCTTGATCTCGGGGTTGTGAGTTCAAGCCCCATGATGGGCAGAGTTCACTTAAAATAAAATTTAAAAAAAAGCCCATGCCTGTCACCAGCCAGACTGTGGGGAACTGAGAACAAGAATCTGGGGACGGCCAGGCCTCTCTCTGCCTGTTGATTTATCCTTTAAAAACTGACCCCCACATCCATTCTCCAAATCAGTCCTCATCTACAAGAACAAATAACAGTAAGACCTGTCCTTCACACTCATTCTTTCATTAGACTCTCACAAAAGCCCACTGAGGTCAGTGCTACTGTTATTACTGAATACAAGCCCATGGGAATCAGTTAACTGGTCCAAGATCACGCAGATACTAAGTGGTAGAGCAGAGAGTCAGCCCCAGGTCAATGGCCAAGCCCCGTGTAACCACCCCACTACTCCCCTTCAGTGTCACCTCCGTATACTTTAGCGGGCTATCTCCAGGGTGCACTGTGGACACCCTGGTGTAAGGTGTGGACTGTGGACCAAGAACTGGCCAGGCCTCACCTGGGCTGAAGAGCTGAGCCCAGAGGCGCTGGTGGTCCTGAAGTAGCTCAGCCGCTGGCATCTCCAAGAGCTCCAGCATTTCCTTTCGGGCCAAATCCTGGAGCACCTTGAGCTCCTTGGCTGCTTTGCTTTTGAGCACCTGGGGGCTAATGGGGCCTGAAACATGCACCACCCACAACACTGTCTCGTCCAGCTGTGTCTTGGGAGCCACTTGGAGCCGGTTCACTAGCTTCTTGGCGGCCACCACCACCAGGTGCACCAGCCCCGTGGGAAAAGGCGGGGACCGGCCTGAGTAGAGGAGGAACTGATGGTCTCCCACCTTCTCCAGGGTACTGGTGAAGGCTCTGGGGGCCGGGCCGGCAGTGGGCCCCACAGTCTGCAGCGCGGCCACCCGCTCCGTGGGATTGTTGAGCTGGATACGCTGCAGATAGACGTGGGGTCGGCCCCGGTGCGCCAGAAAGTCCTCTTGCAGCAGCACGCAGTCGCGGCCGGATCCTGTGACCAGGCCGGAGGCCGAGGCGGGCCCGGGGCCGGCGGCCGCAGGGCCGGGACCCGAGGTCCCCAGCTGCAGGCAACGCACTCGGCGCAGCAGCCCCTCACGCAGCAGCAGCACTGACTCTCCCGCTTCGGAGAGGGCACTGAGCGGGCGTAGCTGCACGAAGGGCACGAAGTCCGGCGCCACGGCGGGCTCTCGTTCTCCAGGAGTCACCCACAGCCGGTTGGCGGCCACGTCCAGTGCCAGGAAGCCGTTGGCCACCAGGGCCGGCACTCCAGGGCCCAGCGGGACAGCCTCACCGCGCTCCCGTAGGCCGCGCCAGGCGCGGGTGGCCGCCTCCAGGCAGGCAGAGGGCTCGGCGGCGCCCGGCTCGCCGCGGGCCCAGGGCAGCAGGTGCAGGCCGCCCGCGGCCCGCCGCGCCCCGGAGCCGGCGAACCAGAGAAGCAGCAGCAAGAGGCCGAGCAGGCAGAGTAGGCGGCGGGCCCAGCTGCTCGACAGGAGTCCCGGCAGCCCCTTAAGCCGCTGCTGCAGCCACATCGGGCCGCCAGGCGCGGCGCGGGGGCGGCCGCCGGGCCCGCCGCCCAGCCCACCGGCCCGGCCGCCCGCGCCTCACTCCCCGGCCCGGACCGCGGCGCCCACTCCGGCCCCCGCCGCAGCTGCCGCAGCTGCCGCAGCAGCAGCAGCCTCCGCCGCTTCCTCCTCCTTCTCGGTTGCCCCCGGCCGTCAAACAGCACCGGCCGTCAAGCGCTGCCGGGTCTTTTGCGACACGCGGGAAAGGAGGGGGCGGAGGGAAGAGGCAGGGGTGGGCCAGAGATAAGGGGGCGGAGCCACGACGACGACGCGGCGGGAGCCGCGGGGGCTGGACGGTCGGATCCCGGGCTGTTAGAGCGAAGTCCCAGGGAGGGCTGGGGTCTGGGGGAGGGGTGGGGGAGTGGAAGTATCCAACTCACTTGTAAAAAAAAATATTGAGCCAGCCAAACCGAACACGTGTTGGGCCCCCTTTGCTACTGATGGATTCAATAGCCCTAAGAGTGGGAAAAAAATAAAAAGGAAACTTTTCTGTAAAAATGACGATCCTCCCTGCAAAAAAATTTAGTATAGATAAGAAAGGAGGAAAGAAAGAAAGAAAAAGAAAGAAAGAAAGAAAGAAAGAGAAAGACCACTGTAAACTAGACTTTTTAGGAAATATTTTTGTTGACAACTCTTCCAGACCTGTCTGGCTGCATGTACAGTATATGGAGACACGAATCCCACCCAGGACTGTCCATTTCTCTACCATACCAAGTCGTCTTCTTGATGTCACCCTGAGTTTTAACTTACTAAATGACACAAGACACTAAAGTCTCATTATTTGAAAATGCCTTTAAATTGTGAATCATCAATGCAAAAGAGAAATTTTGCTTCGTTTCTGGGGAAAAAATTCAATACGAGCACAGGGGCGGACAATGGGGCGATTGTTTCCATTTTGGTTTCAGGACATTCCAAAACCAGACAGTGCTTCCCAGTTGTTGAAAATTAAACGGTCATTTGAGGCGGCTTCCTGTGGGCTGTGAGCAGACACTGGTATGTTTGCCGGGTTGGGGTGCCAGCATCCTGTGAGAAGGTACCTGTCCAGGTGATCCTACAGTATGCTCACTTTTTTTTTTTTCAAGGTTATTATCAAAGCATAAACACAATTTTTTTAATAGTTTATTTATTTTTTTAGTAATCTCTATACCCAACGTGGGGCATAAACTCCCTACCCCGAGATCAAGAGTCACATGCTCTTACCACGGAGCCAGCCAGGCACCCCCATAAATACACTTCTTAATTCCCACCTGGTTCACAAACCCCACAGAATATGTTCATGGAGGTGCAGGAATCCATGACCTACCGTTAGAAAGACAGGCTCTATCCAACCCCCTTGGGAAGGCAGAAGTCTTTGGGTGGCACAGTGTGGTGAGAACAAAGGACCAGGCTTGATTCTGACTGTGAAATGGGGATGACGAGAGAATCTGCCTCTCATGTTTTTGAGGAATAAATAAGTTAATGCAGGCAAGGAATGTAAGGTGCATGACACATAGTGAACGTTCAGTAAATGTAAACCCACATAATTATATTTGTTATTACAATCAACTGTGTAATAGACATATACCTTGGCTCACTTACGTGAATGTTTCAGGGGGAGCAATTCCTAGAAGCAGATTCCTGGGTCAAAGGGAAGCTTCATTATTTGTGCTCTTCACTCCGTTGCCACTCTCCCTACCCTCCTCCGCCGCCCCCCCCCCGCCCCCCCCCAGCAGGGAATCACAGCCCAGGGTCAGCAACAGAGCCACAACAAAGCCAGGGGTCAAGAGTACAGAGGACCCTGGCCTCAGGCTCTCTGGGCTTTGAATCTTGGCCTTACCCCTTGCTAGCAAGTCAGCTGACTTCCCTGGGCCTCAGTTTCTCCATCCATAAAGTGGGGATTATAAAAGAAAGTAGGTTTACTCTCAGACTTTAGTGACACGGGCATGTGATACATTTGGCCATTCACCATTTTTACCCATTAAGAGTCCTAAGGACATGAAGGGTGACGTCGTCCCCTCTCCCGACCCCAGTTATTCTGTTCCTCTCCCTAAACGCAACCACCGCTATTTTCCATTCACAGACATTGTAGCATATAATGTACACTTGTATCTCTCTATTTTCACTTAACGGAACAGCTTGGAAGTCCTATCATTATTGTTATTAAAGGGGCTAAGTGCCAGTGGGACTAGCTGAGGGCCGGGGGGCAGCTGGATGTGGCAGAGGCCAGCACCCTTCCCTGGCTCAGGCTCAGCAAAGGAAGTGGATAAAAGAAGGAAAGCGAGAAAAGCACCCCCACCCCTTGGCACCAGACAACTGCCCTCCGGGCCAGCCATCCTTTCTGCAGCTTCCCAGGAAACCAGAGTCCTGCACCTTTAACTGTTCACAACACGTGCAGCACGTACCAGCAATAACAACTGGGCAGCAGACACGGCTGATTAAGGAGACAGGCTCTCCTTCTGGATGAAGTTTGGACCAGGTTCAAGTTCCAGCAATTTGGCAAAGGGAACAGGAAAGAGATACGGAAGGAATGGAGGGCAGGCATCGCCCGGGTGAATCCTTTCTCCAGGGAAGGCCAGCAGCCTCCCGGATGGATTGCCTCTCCTGAGTTACACTGACTCTGGGCACGTGGACCACGGGAACCCCAAGGCCCAAGGATTTTTTCTGTCCACAGTAACTGACCATAGAGGTTCTCCTTGGATCCCAGCAAACGGAAAGTTCGAGTGGGTTCTAAAGCTGCTGCCCTTACCGTGCTCCTACATCAGCTGTGTGATGTCGAGCAGGTTGCTTCGCTTCTCTGGGCCTCAGTTTCCTTATTTCACAAATAGGGGCAATACTGCCCAACTCACAGGGCTGTTGTGAACATAGAGTGAGAAAGAGCTTTGAAAACTGAGCTAGCCAACACATGCTCATTCTCCACCCCTCTGCTCATCCCTCCATTTCCTTCTCGAAGGATCTGGAATTTCAGTCTGCATCCTCCTGAATTCAAAAACATCCGGTGGATTCTGGCACCAAATCCCGTCTCCAGCTGCAGAAACTCCCCACCCTGGGTCCCAGTTAGGAGACAGAAGACCTGGATTGCACTCAACGCCTCTTCACTTTACTTGCCTCGTGACCTTAAGCTTGCTGCTGGGTCCCTCTGAGCTCACTTCTACCATCTGTACAGAGTAAATCTCAGTACAATGAGATGATCGCCAACATTCCCAGGGATTCTACCTATCTTCTGAAAATAACATGTTGGTTTTGTTTGGATTGTACAAATAGGATGTATTAATTGCAAAAAAAGTGTAAAAACAATGAAAAATATAAATAAAATAAAACTACCAGGAAATAATATGTGCAATATATAATACATAACTATAGATATATACAATCCCACAACCTGGAAATAATCACTGCAAACATTTGCCTGTCATTTGCTTTTAGCACTGTCTCAATTGTATCCACGAGAGGATATTTTTTACTGAGTGGGGTCATAGTGTATGTCTTTGTTTTCCACTCAGCAAATTGGTAGAGGATTTCCCTTGCTGAAACAGTCCGATTTCTCTTTTCCCCAGCACCTAGGCATGGCCTATTATTCTGCACTGTTCATTAACACCTATGACATGACCCCTCCCTCCACCCTTTGCCCCCCAGGGGTTGGGGGAAGGGAGCCCCTGCCCACCCAGAGTTGCACCCACCACCCATGCCTCTGGAGCCGAATCTGCTGGAAGGAGGCTCCCAGATCTGTCGGAGGGCCTCTTCCAAGGAAGGGAGGATGCTTTTCTTTTCCCAGAGTTGGATGCCCCTAGCTGACTTCTGCTCTAGGAGCCCTTGTTCTAAGAAACCCTTGAGCTGTTTGTTGGGCTTTGAAGACCCACCTTGGTGAAAAGCCACTAAACTTCCTTCCTTCCTTGCTTGCTTTCTTTCATTCATTCCTTCATTCACTTACTTAACAGGGCGACCTCAAGAGCAAGACCTTCCTTGGCTCAGAGGTTCTGTTTGCCACCCAGGGACAAAAAGGCGGATGAAGTGATTTCCTTTTTTGGTAGATGGTGATGCACTTTCTGCATTTTCAGCAGCCCGGAGGATCTCACCAGGGAGATGGATGCCTCTGAACTCCCTGAACAGCCCCCCCCCGCCCCCCACTCCCACCCACCGTGTCTAGCGGTGGAGAAGCCCGGGGAGAAGGGCGGGAGGAGGACCGGCCGGCGGAAGGACCCGGGAGCCGCCCCAGTTCGGAGAGGCTCGGGTTCGGGCGAGTCTGCGGGAAAACCCTTCCCCCGGGGCGGGTTGGCGGCAGCGGCGGGGAGGAAGCAGAGGGCGGTGCGACACCGCCCCCGGGGCGGGCCCCGTGCGTGGCAGCCGGACCGCCCGCCCCGTCGCGAAGTTTCCAGGCTGCGAGCGCCGCCGGGCCGGCCGGACGTCCCCAGACCCCGGCCATGCGGCCGCTGCTGCTCCTGGCCCCGCTGGGCTGGCTGCTCCTGGCCGAAGCGAAGGGCGACGCCAAGCCGGAGGGTGAGGGCGCGGGCCGGGGCCCGGGGGGCGGGGGGTGGGGGGGCTGGTCTGGGGGCAGCTGGTCTGCACGGGAGGCCTGGGCTTCCGAGGGGATCCGGGTTCCGGTCACTTGGCCCCTGACTCGCTGGCGACTTGGACGAATCACTTCCCCTGTTGGGGCTGCGGTTCCCGCGTGGGTGCAGCCGGGAGGGGAGGGGCACGGAGAGGGTCAAATCGTAATAGCTCCCATAATAGTAATAACAGCAGCTCCTGTTTATGGAGCACTTACTATGGGCCAGGCAGCAGTGAAGCATGATCTCAACCCTCCGAAGTGTGCTCTGCTTTTATCCCCCTTTGCCCGCTGGGCAAACTAAGGCTCCAGAATCGATTCACTTGCCCAGGATTGCACAGCGGGTGGGCCTTGGAACCAGGAGTGACACACAGGTGTGTCTGGTTCCGTGGGAGCCACTGGGCATCCCCAGCCATGGGGGTGGGGAGTGGCATGGGGGGCCCCCACGGCAGAGCCATGTACACTTTTGTCGGGGGCCTCTGTGGTCTGCGCTGCCCCTGCTGGGTGGTGGGTCCTACTCGCTCCAGGTAGCACAGCAAGAAGCTGGCTCAGACAGGTGCGCTGACTGCCTAGGATTGTCCAGTCCTGGAACAATGGGTTGTTTGGTTCAGGATCTGCTGGACTCTGCATCTCATCATGTTCCTTCTCCAACCTCAAGGCAGATTGGATTTCAGAGTGTGCCCCACCATTCTGAGTGGGTGCTCCTGTCCTCCCCACCCCTCCCTCGGCCACCTCCAGGGTTGCCTGCTGAGCCTCTGAGAGGAGCTGGAGGGGGCAGGTTGGTAGTGTAGCAGACCCTCACCCGGGGAGAGGGTGGGAACTGCCATTTCTGAGTACTTCCTTTGTGCCAGGTTGTGCCCAAGGCCACACATCTCCCAGTGGTAAAGCCCGTGGTGACTGATTTCTGTGAAGCTTGGTGTTCTAGCCTGCAAACCGGGGGCCATGGTACCGGACGGAGTCCTAGTGCTCTTGCCAGGATTCCATGGGATGAGGCCCACTGGTGAGGGTTCAGCTCAATGCCTGGCCTATATAGGCTTTTTCTTTCTTGGACCCAGCACTGCCTGCTTTCCTGGAGTATCTCCGCAGGGTAGTGAAACAAGTCAAAAAAAAATCCAGTGAGGCAGGTGCTGAGCACAGGGCTGGGCTGGTGGTGTGTTCAAAAGGCCTGTGGCCTGGGTCTACTCACTGGTCGGGAGCCACGAGCCCTGTAATAGCCTTTGTTTCCTGGGCCTCTCTTTGCCCCGCTTCTGCTGATGTGGGCTCCGTACACCCCCAGACCATTCCAGGAGAGAAAACTCCCACTGCCCACAGCAAAGCCCCCAGAGATGAGTCAGAGGGACCAAATCAGTGACAGGGCTTCAGGTGCCCTGACCCCAGCAGCAGGTGGTGGGAGGGGACAGAGTAGACAGAAGGTAACCCCCACTAAGGGTGCAGGATCCAGTGTGTCGACGATCCAGGTAGAGCACCTGGCAGATAGTAAGTAGATAGTAGATTGATGGACAAGAAGTATCGGGTGGCCAGACATGGAGCTAATATCAAGCCACTCTCAAGTTGAGGCCCTTCGCTTCCCTTACTCCATTCAGACCCTTTTGATAAGTAAGGAATCATTAGCCCCATTTTGCAGATAGCAAGACTGAGGCCCCAAAAGGTTAAATACCTGTTCTCCAGTTGCTGTAGGTGGTTGGAGGTGGAGTCGTTGACTGGAACTCAGACCCACTTCTCGTGACCCCTGTCTGGGGGAGAGGATGCTGTTGCCTGGAGATCCTGTCTGGAGGAGCCTGCTCAACTTCCGCAGACCCAGCTGATGGGGGGACCCTCAGCCTGCTGGCTAGGACACTGTGGGAGGGTGGTTTGTCCTGCAGGCCCACTGACTGGTGTCAGGAGGGGGAGACACTCCAGCAGCCGCCAGAGAGGCCTCCTGGCAGCTTGCCCACCCCTGTACCCGAGCGCACATGGATTTGGCACATGGAGAGAAAGATGGAGTTTTCACTTTAGGGAGCTCCCAATTTTAGGGGAGGACACAGAGCTCCTCTCCCCAGTAGATGCCCAATATTATGGGGGAGATACAACCCTTCTTTTCCAGAATGCCCTGTGCTTGAGAAAGGGGACATTGCCTTATGCTGGGGGGGGGTCCCCAGACCAATGTGGGGGACAGAAAAAGGCTGTCAACAAAGCAACATCCAAACAAGCAAATTTTCATAGAGTTCGGAGCAGGAGAGTCCAGATGCCCCCTGATCCTTTCTCCCTTTTGTAGAGGCTTCTAGCTGATCACTGTCCTCTGCCTGGGCTCCCGCCTGTCCCTGCGGGCCTTGGTTTGGCCATGGAGAGGGAAGGACCAGCTGGAGCCTGGTGGCTGCCGTTCTGAGACTCCAGGAGGTCTATAGGGCGCGGGCGGGGGTTGTGGGTCGTGCTGTTCCACGCAGGGAATGGAAAGGTCCCAGGAGTCAGGCAGGCCCAGCTGGATGTGCGTGCGTGTGTGTGTGTGTGTGTGTGTGTGTGTGTGTGTTGGTGGGGGAGTGTCTGTGGACCTCTCAGGGGACTGAAACCCAGGAGAGTAACACTTGGCTCCTGGGCGCTGGGAATCCACATCTGCCATTCTGCCACACCCTGTTTATGGCTTCCGTTCAAGCCTGGGGCTCCGTGAGCCTGGAGGATGGGGGAGGAGCTTCATTCATCCCCACTCCCCAGAGAGCAGACTGGGGGGCTTCCTGATGGTGTCCACGGCCTTGTGTGGGCTGGCCCTGCTTGGGGAGGGGGTGGCGGGCATCAGCTGCAGCACAGCGCCCCAGGCCTGAGTTCTCAGCCTCGTCTTCAGACCCCAGAGAGGTGTCTTCCTACCCCCGCAAGGCCCCCGGGCTCAGCCTCTCCCCATCATTCTTGCTCTTGGGAAGGAAGACAGCTTTTCTGTATCCGGGACCCCTAGGGCAGCAGCTGGCCTTCTCTTCGGGGAGGTTCCCTAAAACAAGAACCCGTGTGGCCCCTACAGCCAGGACCTGCGCTAAGCACTTCACAGACTAGCACGTTCAGTCCTCACGAAAGTCTCTGGAGGAAGGTACTAGGGTTACTAGGACCCCATTTTACAGATGAGGAGACAGGCCCAGAGAGGCTAAGTTACTCACCCAGCAGTCTGTCTGCCATTCCGCCCTGCTCCCTCCCTCTCACCTCTGCTGATCCTGGAGCACAGCTTGTCTTTCTGGGGAAGCAGGCCAGGAGCCCTTAGGTGTCAGGCCTCACGCGGACCCTGGCTTTAGCCCCAGGCGGGTCTGCCGGACCAGCCAGAAAGCAGGGGGGCCGGGCCGGGCCCTGGTGCTCGGAACCGAATCCTCCACGGTGTTGCCGTGTGGCATGCCCTGCACACGCTCTGGCTGCCCGCCGTGGGACTGGAGCTGAGTGTCCGGCCACGTTGGGGATGCCTGATCGAGGGCGGCTGGACATGCTGGATTCGGTCCGCAGCGTTCCAGAATGTTGGACGGGGAAACGATGAGGTTGAGAACACGGACATTCGGAATTCCAGCTCACTCGCTTCTCACTTCAAGCTTCTGTGACCTTCGGCAGGGTATTTAGCCTCTCTGTGCCTCAGCTTCCTCACCTGCACAAGGGGGGATAGAAATATCACCGGCCACGTGGGATGTTGATCGTTAAGTTTGATAGCAAACGTGACACACTTCATGTAGTAGGTGGCATCTGGTAAGGGCTCAGCCAATGACAGTGCACACCAGACATCCTGAGTCACACTCAGTCCCAGCCACGGGGAGGGGGAGGGAGGCCAAGGAGATGAAGATGTGAGCCTGGCCCAGCAAAGGGAGAAGGGGCAGGTTTGTAGTGGTTCATCACCCGCTGAGCACGCCGATGGCGCACCAGATAAGGGGAGGGGATGACAGGGCTTCATGGAGGATCAAGGCCTCTTTAGGAGGAGGAGTGAGTTGTGCAGGCAGGACAAGGGAATGGGGCAAAGTCTGGGTTCAGTGAGACAGCTTTCGTGGGGGTGGGCAGTGTTGAGAGGTAATGCCAGGGTCCCTTGGGGGAGGGACCTGCCTGGAGTTCTCTTGCTGTGAGCCACCCCCAGGCCCCTCATTGGAGCCCAGAGTCAGGACCAGGGGACGGGCTGGATCAGAGGTTCCGAATGTGGCTGGCCTCAGAAATTACCCGGGAGATGTAGGAAAAATCCAGACTTACTTCTGGGCCCATCTCGAGCCTCTGGTCCTGGGGCCCAGGAGTCTGGAGTTCACAGTGTCCCTTGTGATGCTGATATGCAGGCAGGTTTGGGACCTCTGGACTGGGTGATCTTTTCGAGTCCTCGGCCAGGGAAGCAGGCACTAGATTTGTGAAGGCCCTGGTGGAGCGCCTGGCAGCACCAGGGAAAATAGAGAAGAGGCAGGCTGAGTTGCTGGGGAGGGTCCAGCGTGGCCTGGGGCCCTCTCCTCCACCTCAGCGAGGGTTTCTTCAGACAGGTGGAGACACAGAGAGCTGGTCACTGTCCCAGGCCTGGGCATTGCATGCACAGGTTAAGAGAAGGGATTCTGGGTCCAGGCTTCTGTGTCCACCTCCTGGTGCTACCACTTCCTGGCTCCCTTGGGCAAGTTACCATTTCCGAGCCTTGGTTTCTAACTGTGGAGTGGGGCGTTAGGACCAGTAAAGGGCTTAGAACCAAGTACGGTTTGTCGAAGGTGTTCAGTAAAGGTTAGCCATCTTGTACCGTGATTTGGTAGAGGGAACTCAGAAAAGGAGCCTCAAGATGCCCACCCCATCCCCTTTGCCCTCCCCCTGCATCCTGACTTCAGGAGCCCTGATCCAGCACCTGACACAGACACACATGCTGGCTTTTTCCATCCATGAAACGTGACACTTTTCCTGTCCCCAGCAGCCCCTGCCAAGGACAGGAGGGCCTCAGAGCTGGCGAATCGCCTCTCCTCACTTGAGCGGGGAGACTTAACCATCCTGGCAAGAATTGGGGGAGCCTTTCCTCAAGTGTGAGCAGCACCCCGCTTTCCTGGTCCCCAGGGTCAGGTGGTGAGGCCTCCCCTCTCCACACCTGCCTAGTGAATCCACCCCAGGTCTTTGGGCCCACTTCCAGTGGATTCCTGCCAAAACCTGCTGGGCTGTCCCCTGCTCTGGGGCCTGCAGCCTGCCTAGCTCTGCCCAGCAGGACCCCTTTGTTCTTTCAGCCCGGGCCCCTCTTGCTTTCACAGAGTGGGGGTGTAAGGGAAGGCCTTACTTGCCTGTGTTGGGTGGGTCTGTTCACCCAGAAAAGCATTATGTCCTGGACCCCAGTGAAAACAGTCATGAGCGCTGCAAATGGGTGTGTGGGGGGGTGGGGGGTGGGGTCCTGCCTCTAAGGAGGAGAGAGGTCAGGAGAAATCTGAGAAGGCTTCATAGAGGTGGTGGCAGGAAAGGGGTGTCCCTGTCACTGGCCCTGGGACCTGGAGGAAGATTAGGGAAAGGGTAGAGAGAGGGGGAGCTGGGGCAGAAGGGGAAGAGCCCAGTAAGGTGAGCCGCCTGGCTGGGGGAGGGCCCTCTCAGTGGAGGGAATGAGTATGTCACTGGGCCAATCAGGGAGGGCCTTGAATGCCAGGGCAAGGTGTTAGCCTCTCACTGATCAGTTCTTGAAGTAGGTACGGTGGTCTCAGTTACCCACGGGCAACCACGGTCCGGAAGCAGATGATCCTCTTTCTGAGGACATGTCAGTACTAGCCTACGTCACAATGCTACATCTTCATCTTATTTCCTCTTGTCCTGTAGTGTGTGTGGGTTTTTTTTGTGTTTTTTTTTTTGTTTTTTTGAGAGAGAGTGCTCGCACAAGCTGGGGGGAGAAGGGGAGGGGGCAGAGGGAGACGTAGAAGCAGACTCCCCACTGAGCAGGGAGCCAAATGCCGGGCTTGATCCCAGGACCCTGAGATTATGACCTGAGCGAAGGCAGACACTTAATGGACTGAGCCACCCAGGTGCCCCTTGTCATATAGGGTTTTTACATCTCACACCATCACAAGAAGGGGAAGTTCAGTGCAGTAAGGTATTTTGAGAGGCCCCATTGCTACAATGTTTATTCCAGTATATTGTTATTATTGTCCTATTTTATATGGCTAATCTCTTATTGTGCCTGATTTATAATTAAACTGTATCATAGGTGTGTACCTATAGGAAAAAAAATAACATATATAGGGTCTGGTACTCTGTGGTTTCAGGCATCCACTGGGGGTCTTGGAAGGCATCTCCCATGGATAAAGGGGGGACTACGGGGCTCGAACTCATAACCCTAAGACCAAGAGTCGTGTGCTCTACTGACGACCGAGCCAGCCAGACGCCCCTACTGTACTATTATTGTCCCTATTTTACAAAGGGGAAACTGGAGCCCAGAAAAGTCACGGACTTGTCCAAGGTCACAGAACTGGTAAGAAGCAAAGCTAGGATTCTGACCGGGCAGGCCAGCTACAGAGCCTTTACTTCTCAGATAACACAGCTTCAAATTGTGATCTGGAAGGGACTGTCCCAGGGCTCCCAGAGAAGCTGTCTGGGGAGTTGTTTCCAGCAGGTTCTATTGCAGAGGTTAAGCCACACTACAGAGTCTGAGAGAGGTCTCTTGTTAAAAAGGTAGAAGCTAAGGATTTATTTCTTTTCTTTCTTCTGTCTCTTTTTTCTTTTTTTCAAGATTCTCTTTATTTATTTGAGAGGGAGAGCACGAGCAGTGGGAGTGGCAGGCAGAGGGAGAGGGAGAAGCAGGGAACCTGACATGGGGCTCGATCCCAGGACCCTGGGATCATGACGTGAGCCAGAGGCAGACCCTAACTGACTGAGCCCCCCAGGTGCCCCAAAAGCTAAGGATTTCAAGTCGGTTTCCACTTAGGATCCACTCATAGGTTCTCCCGTGGTGGCCGAGTGAGGCTCAGCAAGAAAGACCATTGGGATAGATGAGCAGGGTGTGCCCTGGGCGCAGGTACGGAGAGCGGTGGCCATCCCTGGGCCCCTGTCCAGCATTGGCCAGAGAGGTCCTCCTGGTGTTCGGCATTCAGGGCGAATCCTTGCCTCTGCCCCTGTGCAAGGCCAGAGCCCCCTAAATCCAGAGAGACCCAGCCCCACAGTGCAACGTGCAGACAGCTCTGCTCTGGACACCTCCTGTCATGCCAGTCCGTTCGCAGGTGGATGGGACCCTGGGGGAGAATCGGGAGACCTGGGTTCTGACCTTTGGCACGTCCTTCCTGCCTGGGCCTTGGGCCCTTGTCTATAATGGGTGGACACGAGGACACATCTTGCTGGGATTTGACACATCTGGGAACAATGACCTGCTCCTGCCTGTCGCCCCTCCTCCTCCAGTGCAGTTCACCACGCCCTTCTCTGTCCACAGACAACCTGTTAGTCCTCACGGTGGCCACGAGGGAGACTGAGGGTTTCCGGCGCTTCAAGCGTTCAGGCCAGTTCTTCAACTACAAGATCCAGGTAAGGGGCTCCCCGGGGGGGAGGGGGGCAGGACAGCCAAGGGGTGGCGGGAGAGTCCAGGAGCTGGGTTTTTGCCCTTCCCAAACTGATGAGGGCCACAGGGAAGGCTTCTGGAAGCCCAAAAGATGAGGATGAGTTAGGAAAAGCAAGAGGGGGAGAACGTAATCAAAGTCTGGGAGGTGCTGGAGATGGGAGAGTGGGGGAAGTGAGACAGGAGGATTATGTGGCCGTGCTCATGCCAGGGTGTGTGTGTGTGGCTGGTTTAGAAGGCAGGGCCAGGGAACCAGCATTTGCACCAGTCCCCCCAGGTGATTTTGGGATGGCCATAGTCTAGAGATCGCACATGTGTAAACACCGCTCTAAAGAAACCCAGGCCAATGCCCAGTCTGCTTGGTGTCCTCTGTGTGCGGTGTGCGGGGCTTAGCCCTGTAGGGAGACGTTCCTCCATTTACCTGAGTGTGCCGAGTGCCTCCTCCTGTCAGGCACAGTGGTAGGCGCTGGGAATAAAATGGTGGACAAGGAAGACCATGGCACTGCCTACACAGCTTACAGTCTAGTGGCATTAAGCCAGAAAGAAAATGGATTAGTTCACATGAATGCGGGTTGAAGCAGAGGGTTGCTTCAGGCATAGTTGGATCTAGGGGTTCAAGCTCCATGATAAGGGCTTCGTCTTTCCATCTCTAGGTCCCGTTGGTCTTCATTTGCAGACATGCTTTCTCTGCATGGTGGCAAGATGACCACCAGCCATAGACCCACATGCCCCAGCTTCTCAACCTCAGCAGAACTAGACAGCCTTTCCTTAGTTTGAACAGAAGAGTCCCAGGGAAGACTCTGATAGGCTGTGCTTAGGTCACGTGCTCAAACCCATAGTTCCCGGAAGGATGGAACACACTGATTGGTCGGGTGTGGTCACATGACCTGACCCCCCTCTCCCAGGCCAATCAGCTTCACATACTTTGTAGAATGGTTTCCCCATAGGTGCTGGACAGACAGAGGCAGAGATGGGCACTGTCCAGGTGGGGGTGGAATTTTGGCTGGCGAGATAGTTCTTTGTCAAAAGCCCACGTTAAGGGGCCTTTCTCTGCAGGCACTGGGCCTGGGAGAGGACTGGAGTGGGGAGAAGGGATCGTCGGCTGGTGGAGGGCTGAAGGTCCGGCTGCTGAAGAAAGCTCTGGAGAAGCACGCGGACAAGGAGAACCTGGTCATTCTCTTCACAGACAGGTAGGTAGCTGGGGGCCTCCTGGGCAGGGCCCCTCAGCAGAGAGATGGAATATTCTAGAATGAGGCCCTTGCAGAATAAGGGGGAGGAGGGGGGATCACTCCAGCTAAGGTTGTCTATAGTGTTTTGGGGGGGTCTGTGAGCCCAGAAAAGACCATTCCCATTGGTGGTGAGGAGGTGGGCAAGGGGGCCTGCTCAGGTCGGGTGAGCCATGCTTCGAGCATGAGGAGGGCACCAGGGTGGGGACCATCTGTCTGCCCAGGGTGGGGTGGAAACACTGCAGGCCAGGCCGGAGACAACAGGGCAGATGCGTTTCCCAGGGGTGGCACGGGAGGAGGTGCCCTCGTGAGCCCCTGCTCACCTCTGCCCTGCTCCCGATTCCCCCGGGTCCGGCCACAGCTACGACGTGGTATTTGCATCGGGGCCTCGAGAGCTCCTGAAGAAGTTCCGACAGGCCAGGAGTCAGGTGGTCTTCTCGGCCGAGGAGCTCATCTACCCGGACCGCAGGCTGGAGACCAAGTATCCGGCCGTGTCCGACGGCAAGAGGTTCCTGGGCTCTGGAGGTGAGGAGCCTGGGTGCAGAGAGCATGGCGGGGCTGGGCGGGCTCCAGAGGGGTCCATCCACTGCCATCAGGATGTCCCCCTGCATTCGGCCTCATCTCGTGAACAGCCACCCATCCGCACAGGGGAAAACCAGAGTCACCCCTGAATGTCCTCCCTCGGCCCCCCCACCCCTCAGTCCGTGAGCCGGTCACGCCACTCCCACTTTGAAAGACCTCTCGACTCCACCCTTGAGTCCACCCCGACTGTCACTGCCTCACTTGGCTCCTGGCCGTTTGTAGTAGTCTCCTGCCTGCTCTGCCAACCTCTACCCTCACCCCTGCTAGGCCATTCTCCATCCAGCAGCCAGGCACAAATCCACACACATCACTCAATGGCTTCTTATTGCATCGAGACTAAAACCTGTATTTTATTCCGGATTCCTCTGTCCAGCCACAGAAGAGGGTCCGCCCCCCCGGCAGCCACATTTCCCCATTGGCCGAGAGAGTTAGCACCGTCTAGATGGCCTGGTCCTGGCCCGGGGCTGGCAGTGTTCTCCCTTTCCCTGGCTGGCCCCTTCTCCCCTTTCTCTTCTCTCCTTACCCATCTGCACTGTGGCCAAGGTGCCATGTGGGCTTTTTTCTCTGAGCCCCCATGCACTGAGTGACCGTGGCCCAGCCCCTGCCCTTCTCTGGGCCAAGTTTCCCAGATACCTATAGAAAGGGGGCTCCTGGCCTCTGCCCCACCAGCTATGCTCTCCAGGGACTCCTGGTCTGATCCATTTGTTCACCACCTTTGTGGCGCTCACCACCTGAGCTGGGGCAGGTTAGTGGGCACCGTGATCTTTCTCTGTGAGCTCAGTGGGAACTTGTCACCAAGTGGCATTCGCTAGCAAGGCACTTTCAGCTTACGGACACTACCTCCGCTCAATCCAGGAGGACTTCTAAGAGAAGGTGAAGGAGAGGGAGGTGAATGAAAGTGGATGCTGGGACGAGGCTCCTGACTTGGAGGCCGGAAGCTAAGTGTCTGTCTTTGTGTGTCCCCCACCAACCTGCAGGCTTCATCGGTTATGCCCCCAACCTCAACAAACTTGTGGCCAAGTGGGAAGGCCAGGACAGTGACAGCGACCAGCTCTTTTATACCAAGATCTTCTTGGACCCAGAGAAGAGGGTAAGGGCCAGCGGGGGGCGGGGGCTGGGGCATCTTAATGCTGGATCTTGATGCTGCAGTGGGAGCAGCGCCCCTGAGGCCTGACCCCCTGGGTCAGGCATTGACACCCCCATGCATCCATTCACCGATTCACCGAGGTATTCAGCAGCTACTTATTGGACGCCTGTGTGTGAGATGCTGTCAGGTGCAGGGTTGGGATGTGGCAGTGAACGAGACAGTTGGGGTCTCCACCCTCATGGACCCTCAGGTCGGGGAGACAGGAGTTTATGACCTCACGTCTGTAGTGATGGTGTTGAAAGGAGCCGACAGGCTGAGTTGCCCCTGCCCCACCCTGCCTGGGGGGCTCCTGGGGGGCTGACGAGGTCTTGGCCGGACTTAAGCCCCGACCTCCGAGCCTATCTTCAGGAGAGGTCATCGAGGGGACTGAAGATGGCAGGTCTGGACCCATGTTGCCCCAAACCAGCCAGTGTCCTCTGGGCAGGCAGGAAACTCAGGGAGTCCTTGGAGGGTCAGGATTCCTGGATTCTGCCCTGCTTATCTCCCCAACCCCTATCCATGCTGTGCTGTGTGACCTAGGGTGAGTCACTGCTCCTTTCTGGGCCTCGGTTTTTGTCATCCACGAAATAATGAAACGAAGCGGTTGGACTTGTGCAGTCGAAATGTGAACTTGATCTCTAAACTCAGTCCTTCCTCCTCCTTCGTCTTTGCCTCCAGTGACATCACTTGCAGAAGCTCATGGTCCCAAACATAAAAGTGGAGCTGCTCCCTATGGGATGAGGGCCAAGCCTAGGGTTCCACTTGTCTTCCTTGGCCTGGCTTAGGGCTCCATGAGACACAGTTGAATCTTGAAGAGGCAACATTGCGCATGAACAGGGAACCTCAGGGCCAGGCTCCTGGGGTTCAAATGCCAGCTTAGGCAGTTATTAGCTGTGTGACCTTAGCCGAGTTAACCAACCTCACTGTGCCTTATTTTTTAAATCTGTAAAATGTAGTGCTGGTGGTACTTTCACATAAGGATGTTGTGTGGATTAAATTAATTAATGTATTTGTAGTACTTCGTGATTGACAGTAAAGGAAAAATAAGCATTTGTTGTCATCGTGGTGATTGTGCTTGAACCAGCTGTTTCCCTTAGATGCCTTCCAATTCTGAAAGTCCCTGGACCAGCAGATCCTAGGGCTACCAGCTGCCCCGGTGTGACAGGGCAGAGTGGGTGTGGGGCGAGGAGATGGCAGAAGTGGGAGGACAGGCTCCCCACACTCAGCGTGATGGGGCCCCATCCCCTGCCAGGGCCTGTCCCTACTACATCCTGGTGTCCCCTTTCCTGCAGGAGCGGATCAACATCACCCTGGACCACCGCTGCCGTATCTTCCAGAACTTGGATGGAGCTCTGGGTGAGCAGCCCCCACGGGCTCTCTGGCCACTGTGCTGGGAGGTGGCCTGCCCACATCCGAGGTCCCCAGCGGCCACCTGGATGTCCTGGGGCAGAGCTGTGTTTCTCTGGGGGTGGAGAAAGGAGGGCCAAGAGGTCAGTCTAAGAGCCTGCGGGACACCAGGGCAGGAGGCAGCCGCTCAGCCTGGGAGCAGCTGGGCGTTGCACACCACGGGTACCTGTCCCCTGCAGCCCTGGTTCTTACAGGTGAGCATGCTCCCCTCCTTCCCTGCCCTCCCACCTCCCAGGTGAAGGCTTCCTGGGCTCGCATGGGGACTGAGCTGACAGGAGGGCAATGGATGGCTTGGGAAGCAGAGAGGCTGCCTGGTCCTTAAAACCAGAAACACTCTGGGGCTGGCCCCAAATCCATGGCTGGTGATGACATTCCTTTGTCTTCCTGGGTGACCTCGGACAAGTTTTCCTTACACACACACACACACACACACACACACCTCTTAGACACACACGCACACACACACTCACACCCCCCTCTTAGACCTCATTTTCCCATCTTTGGAAAGGAGTAGTTAGACCCAATAGCTGATTGGTGATTTTATGGGGTAAATGGAATCTTATTGTTTGAGAATCTAATGAACACTATGACTCCTTTCTTGGGAAGGTGCAGAAGCATCCACACCCTTTTGTCTGTGGCTTCTGGGAGTGCATGGACCTACATTAAGAAGCCTGGTCCAGAACACTTTTGGGGAAGCCAGGAACTTGCGTGGAGGGCCCCCCTCGCATGACCACCCACACAGAAGGCCTCCCTCCCCAGTGTCTTCCAGGCCTCTGATGAGAGGCCCCTCTGCATTTGTAACTGTTGGACAGGCAGTTTCCTCCTGCTGTCTAATGGGGTCAGAGCAAGAGGGTTAGGGTCCTGCGGGAGGAACTCTCTCCACCAGGACAGGATCTGTCCCCCACCGTGCCCAGGACTTCCCCTTGGGCTGGCGTATTCTCAGTACTCTCTGCATGCCTGTCAGAGTGGCTACCGCCAGGCTCTGTCCCAGGGCTTCTCTGAGCTGGAGCTGGGGCTGGGGCTGGGGCTGGGATGTTTCAGGTCTTTGCTTTGTCCCCTTCCCTGCTTCTGGCTCCAAGAAGTTACAGTAAATACTAGGGGTTGCTGTGGATTCCGTGTGCTGGGCATGGTGCTAAGTGCTTGCCCAATATGGACTCCTCCCACTCTTACCCCCATTTCACAGACGAGGAAATTCGAGGCTCAAAGAGGTGGTGTTAGTAGCCTGGAACATGCCCTGGGTGGGAGCTAGGATTTGAGCTTGGCCTCTGGGCCTGATGCTGGATGTGTCTGTGCTTTCTGACCCCCAGATGAGGTCGTGCTCAAGTTTGAGATGGGCCACGTGAGAGCGAGGAACCTTGCCTACGACACCCTCCCGGTCCTGATTCATGGCAATGGGCCTACCAAGGTAGGGAGAGGCCCCAGCCCACGGGGAAAGAGCGAGAGAGGGGCCAGACGCCTGAGTCTGCTCTCACCATGACCCCACAGCTTCTCCTTGGGGTCAGGGCCCCCTGGGCCCCATTGCCACCTTGCTGCCTCTGTCCTCGCGTCTAGTTCAGCGTGGCGCCTTGTCTCCTTGCTGTGGTGGTCAGTGATGTTCATCCCTGCTCAGCCACCGGACACAGAGGAGGTCACTGTCCCCATCAGGGTCTCAGCTGGGCCACCTGAGTCATCTGTACCCCTCCATCCCAGGGCAGACTTGTTTCTTTGTGCAACAAACATTTACTGAGTGTTTGCACTGGGATATAAGGCAGAGTCAGTCTTGAGAGGGACAGACTGGTTCCTGTGCTCCCGGGGCTCAGAAGGAGCTGGGGTGTAGGCCAGACCTCATGGGCCCTGGGGAACCAGCCCTGGCTCACAGCACACTGCTTCAAGTGTGGTCCTCGACCCCCTCCGTGCCCCCCCCCCCCGCTGCACCCCACCCCGTACCGTGTCGGAGTCATGTGGCCAGGAGAGAACAGGGCGAGTGTGAAAGCAGATTTCCTCACCCCGCTCCAGAGCTGCTCAGTGGGACTCTCTGGGGTGGGGAGCTGGGCAGCAAGCTACATTTTACAAGTTCCTGGCAGATCCAGAGGTGAAGGTACGGCAGAATGCCAAGCCCTCCCTCTGCCCTCAGAGCAGCTTTGGTGATCTCCAGGGGGACAGAACATTCTCTCCAAAACCTGCCCCAAATAAAGTCACATTCCTGCCTCGTTAGAGGGCTGGGGTGTGGGTACCCCAGGGGCCGATGGAGATGTGACTCAGTGGTTACAGATGGGTGGGCCTGGCCCGGACCCCACATCTCAGACCCCACGTCTCAGACCGCACGTTTCCCTACAGCTGCAGCTGAACTACCTGGGCAACTACATCCCGCGCTTCTGGACCTTCGAGACGGGCTGCGCTGTGTGTGACGAGGGCCTGCGTAGCCTCCAGGGCATTGGGGTACGGCTGCCGGGTGTGAGGGGCTCGGTCTCCTTGGATGGGGAGGAAGAGACTATTGTCTTTGGTGGGAGGTAAAGGGATCACCTTCCTGTCTGGGGTTCCATCTTCCTCTTCACCCAGGCACCTCTTCCTGGAAGCCTTCTCAGATTACACATTGCTCCAGCTCACACCCCACCCCCAGCCATGCCAAAGTTCTGGTTCCTTCAGCCTGAGTCCTCTCCTACAGCCCCCTCTCTTCTCACGGACCTTACTCCTCATTTATAGCTCACTTCAAACACATGCCAGCCAGGCTCTCTGACAGCAGGCCATCAGCCGGTCCTGGCTCCAAGTCTAGGCTCACTCTGCCCAGCTGGGACCTCCTCCTCCTGCTTCCTTCTGCTTCCGCGCCAGTCCCTGCTTTCTGCCTGCCTGCACAGGCTGCTTGGAGCTGCCTGGCCCAGGCCCCTTTCCTGCTAAGTCTGCACACCTCTGCCTCCGGCTCTGGGTCCCTCAGGCCACCCTAGGGGCTCAGCAGTGGCCCAGTGGCTGGACATTGCCAGCCCCTCACGCTGCCCCCCTCCCGATGCAGGATGAAGCTCTGCCCACAGTCCTGGTCGGCGTGTTCATCGAACAGCCCACGCCGTTCCTATCGCTGTTCTTCCAGCGGCTTCTTCGTCTCCGCTACCCCCGGAAGCAGATGCGGCTTTTCATTCACAACCACGTGAGTAGCAGGCCCTTGGTGGGGTCGCCGCGTGGCTGGGGTAAAGGCGGACCGGCTGGGTACAGGTGTGACCTTGGGTACATTCCTCAACCTTTCTGTGCTTCAGTTTTCTCCTCTCCTAAATCGGGAGAGAAGAGTGCCGACCACGGGGATTTGCTACAAGGGTTCAACAAGTGGGCACGTGGGATGCAGGGGCGCCTGCCATGGGGGAGGCACATGATAGGCACTCCTAGCTGTCCCTGCCTCATTCAGGCCCTCCTGATTTGATTCGGTGACAAATGGGTTTTCATGCCCTGCATACCTTCTGGGGAATCGGGGAGAGCCCTGAGGCCTGCTGCTTTGTGGGGAGCAGGCCCAGGCTCAGGATTCCCAGCTCCCTCCCTCTCCTCTCCTTCTTAGCTGGATAAAGTCTCAGCTCTGCTTTTGCTTATCCCAGTTTCCATAACTGGGATGCCAGGTAGACTCTCCAGTCCTACCTGTTGTCCAGGCTTTCTGTGTTGTCTTCCTTCACGTCCTCTTAACTGCCCCATCTAGTGTCACCCCTTTCTGAGACGTCTCAGCCCCGACAGTCTGCACCCCATGCCCGGGGCCCCACGCCTGGCTCTGCCTGGGCCACAGACATTCGTTCAGCTGTGCCACATGGAAACAGGAGAAGGGTGTGGACCCGGCCCTTGGGAGGCTCCTAGCTTCCCTGGAGACATGAAATAGCACAACCATGAATTCCGAGTCTGTGACTGGGTGTGGAAGAAGAGAGCTGTCACAGGCCTTCTTTGGGGTCCTTCTGTGTGCTCCGTCTGTCTTGTCGGCTCCTGACAATGACCCCACGAGGGAGGCACAATCGCCTTCCCATTTTACAAGGGAGGACACCAGAGCTGAGACAGGGGAAGTGGCTGGTCCAGGGTCACGCAGCTGACTGTAGCAGAGCGGGACTTCGCTCTAAATCCTGGGTTTGGTTCTAGGGTTCCCGCTCTTTCCACTTCCCCAGGCAAGGGGCCCGGGTATGGACTGTTGTTTTTCCAAGTGTGGCCCAAGGATCACCTGGAGCGTTTTGCAACGAAGCAGATCCCTGGGCCACACTCCAGACCAGAATAAATGACTCTGGATATGGGACCTGTGGGGTCGGGGGTGCTGTCCTAGTGACAGAGGCTCTTAAGAGGCCGGTGGGCCTGGCCTGGTCCAGGGAGGATGCTCAAGGATGGCTGGGGAAGGGCACTCCAGGCAGGAGGCCTGGCATGGGCAAAGGTCTGGAGGTAGGAGAGCCAATGGCCAACAGTGTGCGGGGAACGAAGGGGAGTGGCCTGCAGTCGCAGAGGGTGCTCCAGTCCTGGGGGGTGGAAGCCTGTGTCCCCATCCTCACCCTCCCGTCCTCCACCCCTAGGAGCAACACCATAAGGCTCAGGTGGAGCAGTTCCTGGCAGAGCACGGCGGCGAGTACCAGTCCGTGAAACTGGTGGGCCCCGAGGTTCGGGTGGCCAATGCTGACGCCAGGAACATGGGCGCGTGAGTTGGGGGCCAGTGCACCATGGTGTCTCTCTGACGGTGGTGGGCGTGGCAGGGGCGGGGGCTGGTCCCAGGGTGTCAGGAGCATCGAGCCAGATGCTATGTGTGTTCTCCAGCAAGTTCCTGCCCCTTTCTGGGCCTCAGTGTCCCCATCTGTCAAATGGGGAAATGCTCTCTGCCCTGCCCACCTGGGGGCTCCTGGGTGGGGCTGAGCAGTGTCATTTGGGTGCAGGAAGGAAATCAGAGAAAGAGGAAGAACTGGAGGGCCAGAAGTAGATAAATGCTGACAGAGACCATCTCTGATTTTTCCCTTATTATTCAAGCAAACAAACAAGTCATCTGTGTTGACCGTGGAAGAATTAGTCCAGATCCAAGGCTGGTGAACTTTTCTGTAAAGGACTAGGTAGTAAATCCGTGTGCATCGGCCCTGTGGTGTAGCATGATGGACGTGACTGTGCTCCAACAGAATTTTATTTATGGACCCTGAAATTTAAATTTCATATGGTTTTTATGTCACTTTAAGAAAAATTTTCCCCCCAACCATTTAAAACTGCAGACAGTCTTTAGCTCATGAGCTGTGCGATACCAGGCAGGGGGCTGGATTTGGACCGTGGACTCCACAGTTTGCTGAGCCCTGGGCCACATAAACAAAAAGAGCATACATTTGTAAGGCTTTCAGGCCAGGTCACCAAACTGCGCTTCGGAAGGGCAGAGCCAGTTTACCCCCTAGCCCCGGGCAGTGTAGGAACCTGTCAGGGGGCCGTGCTCTCCCCAGTACAGGGGTTTGCAGGGCAATCTGACACCAGCTGCTGAGTGAGCTCTGGGTGTTCACCTTGAGAGCCTAGTATAGTAGCCCACGGTCTGGGTCCCAACCTGCACCGGGGCTGGCCTGGCCCCTCTAAACACCCTTGGCTGGTTCCCTGTGGTCATGGATGGGGACAGGCCCGGAGAGCACAGCTGCAGGGCGCTCCGGGATCCTGGGTGAGGAGAGGATGGCGCCAGAGCCCCAGCCCCGCTGACCCCAGGTCCCCAACCTGCAGGGAACTGTGCCGGCAGGACCGGAGCTGTACCTACTACTTCAGCGTGGACGCCGACGTGGCCCTGACTGAGCCGAAAACCCTGCGCCTACTGATCGAGCAGAACAAGTGAGGCTTGTGGGTGGGCGGCAGCAGTCGGCCAGCAGGCCTTCCGAGCCCCGGCTCCCACTCCGGGCCCACCCTGCCATGCCTTCCTCGCCCGCCTTTACCTCGGCCTCCCCTCCTACCCTGCGCCTGCCCCAGCCTGGCAACCTCATCTTGGTCCAGGATGTTCCCTCCTCCCTGCTACCAGCCGCGCTGGCCCTCCCACCCTCTGCCCCTGGCTGCCCCGTTGGGAGGGGGCGGGGACCCTAGCTGGGCCAGCCCCCCGCTCCAGGCCCTGCCCCAGGGGGTGCTTGCGGGTTGAAAGGCCCTCATCCTCTCCTTCCCCACACCCAGTTAGATCTGCCCCAGACTCCCCGTGGGCCGAGGGACTCCCACTGAGGTGCTCCCTTCCTCAGGAACGTCATCGCCCCCTTGATGACCCGCCATGGGAGGCTGTGGTCGAACTTCTGGGGCGCGCTGAGTGCAGATGGCTACTACGCCCGCTCCGAGGACTATGTGGACATTGTGCAGGGCCGGCGTGTGTGAGTACCTGCGGGATGGGAACCCCCCCCTCTGTCTTCCCCCCAGTAGTCCTGTCCTTGAAGCCCTCGAATTCCTGCTGGACCCAAAGCGAGGAACACTGCAGTCAAACACATGGAAGGACTTCCTGACAATTATCCTGCACCCGTGTGCCCAAATCAGCACTGTTGTGCCCTCCCAGCCTGTGACTTCCCCTCCCCCGGGGCCTCGGCCCGCAGCCTGTGACCAGCCTGCGGCCCCCTCCATCCTCTTCTCTCACCCTTAGGGGCGTCTGGAACGTGCCCTACATCTCGAACGTCTACCTGATCAAGGGCAGTGCCCTGCGGGCCGAGCTGCAGCAGACAGACCTTTTCCACCACAGCAAGCTGGACCCCGACATGGCCTTCTGTGCTAATATCCGGCAGCAGGTTGGCCTGGGCTGGGCAGTCAGAGGAGGCCCTATTGATGGAGAAGGTAGTCTCTATCTGCCACCTTACGCCCTGGAGCTTCTGAGATGCCAGGGCCTGGTGGGGGGCACTTGGGGCACCAGGCGTGACGGCCGGCCCTTGTGGTCCGTGGGGATCATGTTAGTGGACCCAGTTTCTGCACCCCTCTATTTGATGTACATTTCCAATAGAGCCAAAACCCCCAAACTTTCCACCTAAATATACTCCAAGTAACGTGCCCGAGAGACACCCTTACCATGCCCCTGCACCCCACCCAATATGTTTTTGTGGTTATTTTTTTAAAAGTGACAGCATGATGACGTTTTCCCCATGTCCAAAACTTCAGGACCGGACACCATCCTTTGCTTTTACACGTTTGTTCTTTCATTGCCATTCGGTCCTCCAGGAAGCCCTCCTTGATTGTATCCCATGTCAGGCCTGGGCTGGGTGCTGGGGAGATGAGATGGGGTGACCCGCACTTGGTTCCCTGATCTCCAACTTAATGGGCAGAGGAGGCTGCAGCCGTGCCTCTCCTGGGCCGTGCATGGGACTGTGGGGGTGGGGGTGGGGGTAGGGGTCTCTTCCATCCGGCCTGTTCTCCCTAGGATGTGTTCATGTTCCTGACCAACCGGCACACCTTTGGCCGCCTGCTCTCCCTGGACAGCTACCAGACCAGCCACCTCCACAATGACCTCTGGGAGGTGTTCAGCAACCCCGAGGTGAGGCCCTGGCTGGATGGGCAGGGGAGGGAGAAGAAGGGACTCCAGTGAACCTGTGGGTTCAGCCTGAGAAGGGGTGGGGCCCCGTAGGCCACCGGCATTCCTCCACCCCAGGGACCCAGTTGGGCAGGGGAGGGCTCTTGAGAGGCAGCGCCATCTAGTGGAGGAGGAGGGACCAGGAGTCAGGCCTCCGTTGGTGGACCATCAGTTGAGCCTCTCAGTCTTTGGGGCTTCAGTTCTCTTAGCTCTAAAATGGGTATACTATCCCAGCCTCACTCACTTCTGAGGGTGTCGTGAAGGTCAGAGGAGGAGAAAGTGCTGAAATGTTCCTAGACGTTGTGAGCTTGTGGCTGACGTGGGTCCACACACACACCTGCACCCACATGCACGTACACAGGCAGACACCAGCCCCTGCAGGCGCACATTCACCCATATTGCACGGGGGAGGAACTGGGGGAGGAACCCCCTCTTGGAGCTTCCTGTGGAGTTGGGCAAGGGGTGAGCCCAGCTGGCCCAGGCCAGGCCTGAGGACCCCACCTGCATGCCCCCCCCAACCCACCCCCCAGGACTGGAAGGAGAAGTACATCCACGAGAACTACACCAAGGCCTTGGCAGGGAAGCTGGTAGAGATGGTAAGGACTGGGCACCTCTGGGAACAAAGGTGCTGGATTTACACCCTGCACCTGCTGTCGGGGATGAAGGACAGAGGGAGGAAACTAGCTGCCCCAGGGGAGGCGGGGAGGCACCTTTCTGGGCCTCGGCAGGCTTGGGCGAGGGAGTAGGTGGCAGGATGGCCCCTCCTCCTTTTGTCACTTCCCAGCTGGAGTCTGCAGGGGCCTTGGGACCTTGGGTTTCTCCTCGGCCCAGGCCCAGGTGAGAAAGAGGAAGAACATCCCCGAATGTGGTCTCAGCTGGGGACCAGGGGCCAGTAGCGAGAAACTGTGCACATTCCTGTCCTGGCCTTGCACCGGGAGCCCTTGGCTGAGAAGGGCCAGCACTGAGCTCTGCTTCCTTCCCCCTTTAGCCACTCGCAGACCAGGGCCTGGGGAAGGGCCTGGGCTGCATGAGGGGCCTTGCCCGTGGCGGCTGCCGCAGAGGGCTGTGGGGGCGGGGGAGGTGCTGCGGGGCCCCTCTGGACCCCTGTGACTGAGTCCCCGCCCTCCCCAGCCTTGCCCAGACGTCTACTGGTTCCCCATCTTCACGGAGGCGGCCTGTGACGAACTGGTGGAGGAGATGGAGCACTATGGCCAGTGGTCTCTGGGAGATAACAAGGTGGGCACAGTGCCTGGACTGGGGATGCGGGGAGGCCGCCCCTCCGCCCACGCCTGCCCTCCGGGCTCTTTCCCTGGCAAGCCAGCCAGCCTCTCTGGGACTCTTCAGATGGGTGCTCTGGCACTTAGGAGTGGGGGAGATTGAGAAATGGGATGGAGTGTGGGTCCCCAAGCTGCCGGGACCACGAGATGACTGGGAGCCTCCTTAATCTTGAACTGCTAGATTTCCAGTTCCTGGTTTGTTATTAGAATGATTTAGCTTCCTTTACGAGATTGGGTGTGTCATGGGGGAGGAACGAGCAAGTGTGGGATGAGGCAGAATTAGGAACATCAGTGCCATGTTCACCAGACAGCAGAAGCAGGGGGCATGTCGGGCTGAGAGGCTATGCGTTCCCCGGAGGAGGAATCCTATACCTGCATTCATCTTGGAAAGTTCAGGGAACATTTTTTTTTTTTTTTTTAAGAGGGGAAGGGGGCGCAGAGGGAGAGAGAGAATCTTAAGTAGGCTCCACTCCATGCTCAGCGTGGAGCCTGACGCACGGTTCGATCCCACAACCCTGAGATCATGACCTGAGCTGAAATCAAGTCGGACACTCAACCGACTGAGCCACCCAGGCGCCCCAAGTTCGGGGAGCACTTTTAAAGGCACATGAGCCCACGGGCCTGAGTGCCTCAGAGCCTGACTAACGTTTGACCTGGCAGCTGGACCTAATCCACGGGCTTTGGTGGCTGAGATAATCTCCAGAAGCCAGTAACTGGGATAGTCCAGGCTTTCTGGGGTCTGGCTGGCCCTCGTCCTCCAGGGCCCAGGTCAGCGCTGGGACTCTAGGCCCGACCTAACCCATGGCCCTCTGCACTGGTTTTCTCTGCAGTGTCACAAATTCCCACAAAGCTTCACAACTTCAAACCACACCCACGTATCCTCTGCGTGTTTCTGTGGGTCGGGAGTCCTCGTGTGGTTTAGCCGTATCCTCTGCTCGGGGTCTCACGAGGCTGCAGTCGAGATGTCAGCCAGGACTGGGGTCTCCTCTGAGGCTCGGGGCCCTACTCTGAGCTTCTGGGGCAGAACTGACGTCCCTGCTTCCTCCAGCTGGCAGGAGAGTCTCTCTCTTCAAGATCCTCGTTTAAGTGCCCACCTGGGACAGCCTCCCTTGTGATGAACCCAAAGTCAACGAACTAGTCACCTTACTTCTCTCTGCAGAGGCCCCTCACTTGGCCCCCTACCCTGACCTTTTCCCATCACATTCACTGGCCAGGGGGTGGGGGTCAGACAGCCCACACCCCAGGCGGCCGTCTTCGAACTCCGCTTACCACGCTCCCCTCGGTCGTGGTCATTTCCAGGACAGCCGCATCCAGGGTGGCTACGAAAACGTGCCCACCATCGACATCCACATGAACCAGATCAGCTTTGAGCGGGAGTGGCACAAGTTCCTGATGGAGTACATCGCCCCCATGACGGAGAAGCTCTACCCCGGCTACTATACCAGGGTGGGTGCGCCTGGGAGGCCACCGGGGTGGGGGCAGGGCTGGAGTGGCTCGGGAGGGGAGAGGGGGAAAGGGAAGAGGGCAGCCCCAGCTTGCAGGTGAGGCCTGGACGTTTGGTCTCCAGGTGGGTGTGCAGTCTCCTCCCATGGTTGGGGGAGTGGGGGGGCTCTGGAAGGAGTCCAAGATAGGGGCAGCCCACTTTGCCTCTGGCCTCTGACCGCACCCCTTTGACTCCTTCCTCCATGTCCTTAAATCCCTCCTCGGTAATGCCTTTGCGGGCCCCCCAAACGAGCCAGTGCACCCATCCCTCTCTCAGCTCTCCACTGAGAACCTGTTGACGGCCCCCTTTGGCTTTTGCCCTCCTTCCCTCCCTCACTGCCTCGTGCGCAAGCTTTTCTCCAGACCCCTGCTTCCACTGCCTGGGCCCTGCCCTCAAGCAATTGGCAGCCTGCCTAGTTGCCATGAAGGGTTGTAAGGATTTGGTTCACTCCTTCTGCCCTGCTTCCCTCCCCTCCTCTTCTCCCTCTCTCCTCTCCCTTTCCTTCCCTTCCTTCTGTCCTTTTTTACCGAGAACCTCCCCTAGGCCAGGCTCTGGGGAGCACCGCGTGAAACCCTGCCCTCCGAGAGCCAACATTCCCCGAGACCGGATGAGGGGCCCCTTCTGTGCACCCCGGCCTCTCCCGCTCTTCAGCGGCCCTGGTTCTCTTTCTCGCTCCCTTGACACAGGCCCAATTCGACCTGGCCTTTGTTGTCCGCTACAAGCCGGACGAGCAGCCCTCGCTCATGCCGCACCATGATGCCTCCACCTTCACCATCAACATCGCCCTGAACCGGGTTGGCGTGGATTACGAGGTGAGCAGCTTACAGGGTGGTTGAGGAGGCGGCGGGGCCCAAGGGGCCCGGTGCCGGAGAACCAGAGAGAAAGGGAAGGCCTCCGTGCTCGCGGAGCAGGGGCACAGGAGGTCAGAGGTCAGACTGCGTGGACCTGGGGCCTGCCTGCCGACTCTCGCCAGCTCTGTGGCCTCGGACATGTTTCTTAGGCTCTCGGTTTCCTCGTATCTTAGATGGGAAAATGTAGGGCGCCCTTCATAGAAACGCTATGAGAATTCCATGAGCTCATCCAGGTGAGTGCTTACGTGGATGCCCAGTAAGCACTCAAGGCCTGAGAGCTGTTTGTGATGATGAGTTTAGGGCTTCCGTCATTCTTGGAAGCAAGGGCTGCTTTCGGGATGGCGGGACGGGGTCAGTCCAGGTGTGGGGCTCAGGCTTGTGGCTGGACGGGAGAGCTGGGGAAACCAAGAGGATGGGGGGTGGAGAGGGGACAGTTCTGGGGGCCTCAAGGCCCCACGGAAGGCCTCTGGGTGTGATCACCTGGGGGGGCCATTCATTCATTCCTTTACTCATGCTACTATTTCTTTTTTTTTTTTTTTGAAGATTTTATTTATTTATTTTGACAGAGAGAGATACAGCGAGAGAGGGAACACAAGCAGGGGGAGTGGGAGAGGGAGAAGCAGGCTTTCTGAGGAGCAGGGAGCCTGATGCGGGGCTCGATCCCAGGACCCTGGGATCACAACCTGAGCCCAAGGCAGACACTTAACAACTGAGCCACCCAGGCGCCCCTTAAGCTATTTCTAAGTGTTTCGGGGACTCAGTCCTGGCCTGGCCACAGTGAAAGACACCCATACAAACACCTCTCATTTTTTTGGAGAGTTTACCATGTACCAGGGGTTCTCCTAGGGGACAATCCCCCCCGCCCCATGCCAGCCCCTGGGGACATCGGCAATATCTGAAGATATTTTTGGTTGTCACAACTGTGGTGGTGCTGCTGAGAGCTAGCGAGTAGAGGCTGGGCGCCCAGGACAGCCCCCCACTAAAGGAGAATTCCCTGGCCCCTGGCAATGATGGCTGAAAAACAGTACACATGTACTTAGTACCATCGAACCGCACACTTCAAAGTGTTTACGATGGTAAAGTTTATGTCACGTGTCTTTTTGGCCCAATTAAAAAGAAGAATTTTCTGGCCACAAATGTCCACAGTGCTGAGGTTGAGAAAGCCGTCCGTAAGCTCTTCCTCATCTCACTGAATTCTCATGACCCTGTGAGGTTAATGCCCATTTCCCAGAAGGGAAAACTGAGGCCTGGGTTGGTGACAAAGTTGGTAAAGCACGTAGCCGGCATTTGCCCAGGGCTGCCTGACTCCCAGGCCGGGCGTCCCAGGTGGGCTGTGCCGAGGGCCGCGGGGCACCCTCCCCCGCCCCTGGGGGAGCTTAGAAGAATCCCGGCGGTGGTGGGGGAAGGGACCTGCTTCCCCTTGGAGAACTGATACTTCCCGTCTTCCAGGGCGGGGGCTGTCGGTTCCTGCGCTATAACTGTTCCATCCGAGCCCCGCGGAAGGGCTGGACCCTCATGCACCCTGGGCGACTGACGCACTACCATGAGGGGCTCCCCACCACCAGGGGCACCCGCTACATCGCCGTGTCCTTCGTCGATCCCTAATCGGCCAGGCCAGGCCACCTCGGACCTCTTCCTCTTTGCCAACAACCACTGCCCAGCAGGACTCTGGGGCCTCGGGGTCCCAGCCTCCAGGCTCTTGGAGCCCCCATCGGAGAGACTCGGCCACAAGCCAGAGGCAGAGCCCACCTCCTCGGCTGGGGCTTTCATGGTGCTCTGGACCCTGCCCAGGGAGACACTGTTCCTGTTCATTGCTTTGTAGCAACTTGTCCTTTTCCCACCCGGCTTCCTGAAAAAACCCAGGCCTCTTCCTCTGCTTCTTCCGTGGGGGTGGGGATGGGGGGGTCCTTGAGCAGAACAGGTGCTTAGCCAGCTGCCCAGAGAGGCTCTAGGGGCGACAGGGCACCCCCGGAGCTCCTCCCAGGCAGAACCGCAGCCCCAGGACTTCTGCTTCGGGCCTCGGGGCAAACACAGAGACCTGGATCAGATTCAGCGCTCTCCCTGCCCCTGGGGACTGCTGAAGCCCCTTTCTCCATGGCTCCTGTTGTGGGAGCAGAACCTTGAGCCCTGGAGAGAATGACTCGGAAAATCTCCTGGGAGACGGGAAAGGTATCAATGCCACAGCTTTGTCCTCGGTGTGCGGGGAAGGAGTGAGACGCCCACACACTGCAGTGCGTCACCCTGTCCTGGATGCCTCCGGAGAGAGGGACAGATGGTCAGAAACAGGAGAGTTTCTATTAAAGGTCATTCAAACCACAGAGTGGGAGATGCTTGGGTGGGCGAGTGTGTACAGGGAGAGTGTCTGCAGGGAGACGTTTAAGAGCCCAGGGCTGCCCAGAAGGGCTGTGTCAGCAGACATGGTGACGTGTGTTTCCCAAACGCAGTCGTGTGTGATCCCTGTGTCGTCTGTGGATTCCGGAAAGCCTCACCCATGAGCCAGGCACAGGCCGCTGGGGCACACTTCATCCTCTCTCAAGATCTGCATCGAGTGTTCCCTCCTCCCTGAAGCCTTTGCTGAGCACCCTTCCCGCAAACAGGAATATTGGAGAACATAGAGCCCTGGTGGCCCCCAGCATGCCCTCGGCACACTCTGTGTCTAGCACTGATAACACTTTGGGGCGTTTGTTAATCATGAGGGCCAACGTCTATCCATCCCTTGCTGTGGGCTGGGCATTGTGAATGTCCAGCACCCAGCCCTCTGGGCTAGGGGCTGTCATTTCTTTTTTTTAAAGATTCTACTTATTTATTTGAAAGAGAGAGAACACGTACAAGCAGGAAGGAGAGGGAGAAG
>NC_138372.1:8150500-8159388 GCF_054177405.1 Leptonychotes weddellii
TGGTCCCTTCCCCCCCAGGCAGCCCTACAGTCAGCAGTGGGGCCAGAAATCCGAACTGCAACTTCAGTCCACGGTGACCCAGTGTGGTTAAGTGCCTCAGTGGCCGGAAGAACCAGTAAGAGTAGCGGGGAGCGTCTGGGTCTTCTGTGACGTTATGCTTAGTGAGGGTGATTTCCTTCCCCAGGAGTTATTTGGCAACGTCCGAAGTCATTTTTGGTTGTGACACCTGGGAAAGGGGTGAGGGGTGCTGCTGGCACCCATTTGTAGAGGCCAGGATGGCCTTAAATACCCTGCAGGGCACAGGACGGCCCTTCCCCCAAGGAATCAAGCTGCCCCAAATGCCGGCAGTGCTGAGACAGAAGCCTGGTTGCCAGATGCCATTTATGCAGGGTCCTGGAGGTGGGGGAGGCTCCCAGGAGCAGACTCTCTGTGTCAGGTGGCTGGGGCCAGCAAGGCACAGATGGGATCAGAGAATGCAGGTTGGCTGGGTGTGGGCGGTGGTGGGGGTCAGCTTGTACAAGCCCATTTTCCCAGGCTCGGGAGGGCTGGACTTCATCGCTTCAAAAGACACTCCAAGGTTTTGTGTATGTGTTCTAAAGATAATTTTAAGTGTTTCGTCTTTTTTAAGTGACCCAGGGCGAATTCATGTAGTGCAAATCTTAGTCCCTTTCCTGTCTCACCCCTGGCTACAGCGTTCTCCCCAGAAGCGACCTTGCCCAATCTGTCCCTTAGGTGTCCTTTTTGAGCTGATTTGTGCTTATGCGCATGCATGTGCGCGCACACGTGTGTGTATGTGTCAGGGTTGTTTTTAACTGCTGCCTTTTTCTGGTTACAAATCAATTCCTGTCCACCAAGAAAAAGTCAGTGAAAACAGAAGTAGGTCACGTAAGAAAGGAAGATCTGCAATTGCATCCGAACCCTGCCCTGCACCCTTCCCCAGTAACACCACCAGCCGATTCAAGGGAGTCTTGTCATCGAGGGCCTCGTGGCTTGGAACTGTTTCAGAGAGAAAGCCCGGGTGCTGGCTGGAGCACCAGACCAGAGGGCGGAGGATAGACTTCAAGCCTCCTGCAGCGGGTCAGGCACATGACCAGGACCCAGGAGGAAATGGACAGGACAGATGTTAAACAGGGAGAACCTCCAGGCCTCCATCTGACTTGGGCAAGGTTCTGCCAAATAAGGGAAAGGAAATGGAATTCACTTCCTGTCCTCGGAGAACGGACAGTCCCCTCCGGGACGCCAGGGAGCTGGAAGGAAGAAACAGCGGCACGACAAGGCAGCGGGTCACAGGCCCCAGTGTGCACCCCATCCCAGAGGCCTGGCCACACCCAGAGGCAGCATCTGGGGAAGGCCCCACGGTGTAGAGTGAGACTCTGGACACGAGGCTGCTAGTTCACTCAGGGCACGACTGTTCCCTTGGACCAATTTCACTGGGAACAGCTAACTTGGTCAGTCTCCCCATACTGGTTTGCCTTGAAATATTTGTGGCAAGATTCTACCGTGGTTCTAAAGCAGTGCTGTCTAGTAGAAATACAATGTGAACCACAAATCCACTTGTAGGGAAAAACTCTTACTGCTTTCCTTTACGTTCCACACAATACCCCACTTCTGATCGCCAAATGCGGGTGGTTTTCCCACACCAAGCAATGCTCCAATTCTCAGTAGACGCCAAAAGGATGTCCTATAAATTGAACTCAATTCTACACGATCTACCTGGAGATCATGTCGGATCCCACAGGCTAGGGGCTGCATGTTGTAAGACTGTCCCCTGCCCACCTCCACGTAAACACCAATCACCAATGTACAATGTGACCCAGGCTGCTGACCAACGATGAGTTACAGATGGGAAATTCCATCATCCCGAGTGTTCAATTAACGTGCTAGAGTGGCTCACGAATTTTGGGAAAACACTTTACCTACTGGATAACTGGTTAATTATAGAAGTTTAGGGACACCTGGGTGGCTCAGTTGGTTAAATGGCTGCCTTCAGCTCAGGTCATGATCACAGGGTCCTGGGATCGAGTCCCGAATTGGGCCCTTGCTCAGCGAGGAGCCTTTTCTCCCTCTGCCTGCCGCTCCCCCTATTGTGCTCTCTCTCTCTAACAAATAAATAAATAAAATCTAAAAAAAAAAAAAAAAGATTACAGTTTAGAGATAGCCAGATACAAGAGAAGTGTAGGGCAAGGTACATAGGAGGGGACAAGGAGCTTTCACACTCCCTTTGGGCCCTCTCCTCCCCTCAACCTGTTCACCAAGCCAGAAGCTTTGCTGCCCTTGTGCATGGTTCAGGGATTTTTTTATGGAGGCTTCATTACATAGGTTATGATTGATTAAACCATTGGCCATTTATGATCAAGTCAGTCTCCAGCCCCCTCCCCTCCCAGGAGGTTGAGGGAGTGTGCTACTCAAAACTGGCTTTGTCTCTTTGTGGGTGTCAAGCTAAAAGACACAACCAGCCAAAGAATAGGAAAAGGAAGGGGTTTCTGTGCAACAAGGAGAACACTGGGGATATTTCCCAAAGCAGTGTCTCCCCAACAACAAACTTAGGGAAGTTTAAGGTAAGGTTGCATACATATTCATGAAGGGACTGGTGCAATGGGGAATATTGCATGGGATTGGGCTGGTTAGGGTCAGCATTTTCAATTCTCTGCTCTGGTATCTGAGTGTTCAAAGGGGTTTAGATCCTGCAGAGTGAACTCTAGAAAGTGCATCAGGTCAGTGCTTGGAATCAGCACTGGGAGTTTTACCACTACTTATTTTTTTAGTATATGTGCTGCCAAAGTGAGCACTTTACCGCTATTTATTGTCCCTGATAGGATTAGGCTATCTCCTGGCCTGCTTATAAACCACGCCCCTTGGGATATTTCGTTCCTCATGCTTGAGGGGTTTTGGGTGCAGGTCAGTCTTCCATAACTGCTTCCTGAAAGAGCGTTGTGGTCTCCCTAGTTAGATGAGTGAAACTCTCTCTGTTTTTTAAGATTTATTTATTTCAGTCAGGGGAGGGGTAGAGGAGAGAGAATCTTAAGCAGACTCCACGCTGAGTGGGGATCCTGATGCGAGGCTCGATTTCAAGATCCTGAGATCATGACCTGAGCCGAAACCAAGAGTCAGATGCTTAACCAACTGTGCCACCCAGGTGATCCAAGGAGTGAAACTGTCTTGCTGCTGCATTTAGATAAGTTTGGGGATCAGAGGATTTGGGCTGCAATTTTTCATATCCCCACTGGAGCATGAGACTTAAGTGGACTGTTGCAACTAGCAAGTTAAATGTGCATGGACCAAATACACTGGTCCCTGGGAGATAGAGAAAGGTTAGGATTATAGCTGTTAGCGATGAATCCCAGGAGCTGTATCTTGTAGCTTCCTAGAAGAGTGAGTGGTTAATAGCCCCAAGTCGGGTCCTGTCGAGATAGGGCTGAACTGATCCTGAGCTGACCCTGACTTCCAGCAAACCCAGTCACTTGGTTCATAGGAATACAGTTTATTCCATTTGATAAAGGGAGGATCATATTTGCATAATTTGTTTAGGGCAGACAAAACAGTCCCAAGGTGAATTATATGCTTTATTGCTTACTCAGTTTCAGCATCAAGGTGAGTTAAGGTTGCAAGATGCCTGGAAAAGATCTTCCACGTGTACATGTAAAGTTCTGTTGTTATTTTTCAACCTTCCCTGGGGATGTCTAGGCTCTCAGTCCCCCAGAACATTCCCCAAAGGGGCCTTTTTCTTTTCTTTTTTGTCAGAGAGAGCACAAGCAGGGGGACCAGCAGGCAGAGGGAGAAGCAGGCTCCCTGCTGAGCAAGGAACCCAATGGGGGACTTGATCCCAGGACCCTGGGATCAGGACCTGAACTGAAGGCAGCCACTTTACCGACTAAGTCACCCAGGTGTCCCAAAGGGGTCTTTTTCTTAAAACCTCTAGATGATTGGGGCCTCCAGGCAGCAGGTAGCTTCCATTTTTATCCCTAGAGCATGGGCCACACCCATGATTACTTTAAAACAAATGCACGTCCATTATCATTTTGGTCGGGCAAGACCGGAGCTAGGAATCATGTCCCCAGGCAACCTCTTGATTACCTCATCTGCCCCTTTAGTTCCACAAGGAAAAGCCTCCATCCATCCCGCAAAAGTATCCACGAAAACCAGAAGGTATTTAAATCCCCCAGGGGGTTAAGGGTGGCTTAGTTCTTTAAGTATCCAACTCATCCAACTCTTGATTTCTGCTTGGATCATCATCTCAGGGGCCTGGGATGGAGCACAGCGTCAGGCTCCGAGCTCAGCTCAGAGTTGGTTTGGGATTTTCTCTCTCCCTCTGCCCCTCCCCCCACTGGTGCTCTCTGTCTATCTCTAAAACTAAAAAAATAAAAAATAAAATCCCCCAGGGGCCAGGGTCGATGGGTATAACTGTAGAACCCATTGGCCAATCCTCCCCAGGCAGTCTCTCTTTTTGCATAGCCTTGGCTAGAGGGAGAGCCAGAGTTTATTCTGCTCATTTTTAACACAGTACATACAATTCTGTATAGCCTCTCCCATGAGATCTCTAGTGATTTTTTGAATGACCCATACAGCAACAGGCACAAAGACTGTGTAAACATGGGCCACTGTGGAAATTTCTCTGAAGTTTACCTGCAGGCGTCTAGCCTCAGTTTTCGGGGCTTCTGGGAAAAGAGCAGGTTTGGTCCAAGTCAAAGAATGGGAGAACATTGAAAACCTTAGTTTGTTGAATTATAGCCAGATATTCGAGATCGGGAGAGTTCAGGATTCAGCCCAGCTTCCCAGGCCAAACAGCAAGCACTCAAAGACAATCAGAACTAGAATCTAGAAACATCCATAAATATGTGTAACTGAAATATTTTCTTTGTAAAATCACCCTAATTTTCACCAAAGATAGCCAAATTAAGACTAATTTGTTTGTAAAACAAGTCCAGTTTTTTTTTTAAAGATTTTATTTTTAAGTAATCTCTACACCCAACATGGGGCTTGAATTTACAATCCTGAGAACAAGAGTCGCATGCTTTTCCAGCTGAGCCAGCCAGACACCCCAAGACAAGTCCAGTTTTAACAAACTTGGCTTAATTATTTAATGTAACAAGAATAGTGCCAAATAAGTTCTTTTAAATCTGCTTTGCTGGAGCTTTTCATAAGGAATTTCAGATTGAGCTTTAACAGCCTCTCGAGGCTAGGAAGTCAACCAAACACTTGCACCAGATTCATCTGCAATACCTGCAGATTGGGGTTACTTCGTCTCTTTTCAAGGTCCCCCAAATATCCTGAGGTTCCTGACCCTGCCAGGAAGTAACCTTCCTATCTCACCCGATAAGGTTTCTGGGAATCCTGTAAGCAAGGTACCAGGCTGATTTTTCCAAGGGGCTTCATTGGTTCCATAAAGTCAACCTTAGTTCCTTAAAGGTATCTGGTTAAGGGTGCCTGGTTGGCTCAGATAGTGGAGCATGTGACTCTTGATCTCTGGGTTGTGAGTTTGAACTCCATGTTGAGCATAGAGATTACTTAAGAAAAAAAAAAAAATCTTGGGACGCCCGGTTGGCTCAGTCGGTTAAGTGTCTGCCTTAGCTCAGGTCATGATCCCAGGGTCCTGGGATAGAGCCCCTCATTGTGCTCCCTGCTCAGCAGGGGAGTCGGCTTCTCCCTGCCCACCCCCCCAGTCCCTTCCCTGGCTCGTGCTGTCTCTCTACCTCAAATAAATAATAAAGAATTTATTTATTTATTTGAGGTAGAGATCGAGCACAGGCGAGGGAAGGGGCAGAGGGAGAGGGAGAAGCAGGCTCCCTGCTGAGCAGGGAGTCCGACACAGGGCTCCATCCAGGACTCTGGGATCATGACCTGAGCCAAAGGCAGATGCTTAATTGACTGAGCCAACCAGGCGCCCCAACAAAATCTTAAAAAAAAAAAAAAAAAGGCTGTCTGGTCATATCTGAGTCTATGCATGTCTCTCTCAAATATGACCTTTCATTCAAAGCCTTGGTAATATAACCATGTTTCCAATGGTATCCTTTTACAAGTAGAACAGATTCTTATTGCACTTACTCAAGTAACTATAGTTGCCATCAGAGTAAGAATACTCAATGAGTTTCCAAATAGAGGGATCGGGTAGGGGGGGAAAGATAAATGTTTCAATTTGTTCGCAAAGGAATATTTTACCAAGCTTCTGTAAGTCATAGGTATGCTAAGAGAAAAATGTTTCCTTAAATCTGGAAGAGACAAACATTAGAGAACCAGCAATGTTTTTTCAAACAAGAGTCATAAAAACTATAATCATTTTCCTCAATTCTTTTAGTCCCACATTATTCCTGTTTGAATGCAGTTTTTCCATTAGTTCCGAAAATTCTTACTCCATTTAGTTTTATGATCTGAATGGTATCAGAAACCTGTATTCATCAAAAGTCCCTTCCATGAATCTTCTTGAAAATGAAATACATTTATGAGAGCATCAGAACCATAACTAAGTGACAAAAGACTCAAAAATGGCCATGGTGGGGCACCTGGGTGGGTCAGTTGGTTAAGTGATTGCCTTCAGCTCAGGTCATGATCCTGGAGTCCCAGGATCGAGTCCCGCATCAGGCTCCCTGAACAGTGGGGAGTCTGCTTCTCCCTCTGGCCCCACCCCCTCTTGTGCACTCTCTCTCTTTTTCAAATAAATAAAATCTTAAAAAAAAAATAAATAAATAAATGGCCATGGTTAGAGATCTGATGGCAGTACATCTTAATGAACCTGACAAGGAAATTTGGTTATTTCTGTGACACACACATTTCAATAACTAGAATTACAAGTGATGACATTATGCCAGGACATTTTATTTTATTTTATTTTTTAAAGTTTTATTTATTTGACAGAGACAGAGAGAGAGGGAACACAAGCAAGGGGAATGGGAGAGGGAGAAGCAGGCTTCCCGCCGAGCAGGGAGCCCGATGCGGGGCTCGATTCCAGGACGCTGAGATCATGACCTGAGCCGAAGGCAGACGCTCAACGACTGGGCCACCCAGGCGCCCCTATGCCAGGTCATTTTAAAACTTCAGGAATTTCATATAATTTCTAGAACAACTATAGCATTTACTCATACAATGTAACCTGAGGAGGCTTATAATCACTTATTTGACAATGCTTCCCATGGAATTGAACAAACCAAAAAAGCCGCTTTAGTCAAAAAGACTTCATTTAGAATTTGAATTTGGGGGATGCTTGTTAAAAAAACAAACGAAAAACAACCTCCAAAGTTTTTAAAGTACATGCAAAATAGGATTACAGATCACTACAAAACTTACCTCTTAATTATCGATTTAACCAAGATGGCAATAAGAGATTTTACGGGTTACATAGTTGTGAGCAAAACTTAGTTCTTTTATTTATTTATTTTTATTTAAATTCTAGTTAGTTAACATATATGGTAAAATTGGTTTCAGGTGTAGAATTTAGTGATTCATTACTTAGATATAACACCCAGTGCTCATCACAAGTGCCCTCCTTAATACCCATCACCCAGTTACCCCATCCCTCACCTGCCTCCCCTCCAGCAACCCTCAGTTTGTCTCCTATAGTTAAGAGTGTCTTATAGTTTGTTTCCCTCTCTCTCTTTTCCCCCCTCATATGTTCATCTGTTTTCTTTCTTAAATTCCACATGAGTGAGATCATATGGTATTTATCTTTCTCTTACTGATTTATTTTGCTTAGCATACACTCAAACTCCATCCACGTCATCGCAAAAGGCAAGATTTCATTTTTTTGATGGCTGAGTAATATTCCATCATATATATGCACCACATCTTCTTTATCCATTTGTTAGTCGATGGACATCTGGGCTCTTTCCATAATTTGGCTATTGTTGATGATGCTGCTATAAACATTGGGGTGCATGTATCCCTTTGAATCAGTATTTTTTGTATCCTTTGGGTAAATAACCAGTAGTACAATTGCTGGGTTGTAGGGTAGTTCTATTTTTAACTTTTTGAGAAAACTTAGCTCTTTTAATATTGAGAAGATTCAGTTTTCTAAAGTAATCAAAGACCCAGTAAAGACAAAACATAGAGGGGCGCCTGGGTGGGCTCAGTTGTTAAGCGTCTGCTTTCGGCTCAGGTCCTGATCCCAGGGTCCTGGGATCGAGCCCCACATCAGGCTCCCTGCTCAGCGGGAAGCCTGCTTCTCCCTCTCCCACTCCCCTGCTTGTGTTCCCCTCTCACTATGTATCTCTCTGTCAAATAAATAAAAATCTTTAAAAAAAAAAAGACAAAACATAGAAACTGTTCTGTTTTGTTTCTGGGCAGATAAAGAAAAAAAAACTTTGTTTACAATTTCTAATCAAAAGTAAACCAAGGGGCACCTGGGTGCACGCTATTGGTTAAGCACCTGATGACTCTTAGTTTCAGCTCAGGTCTTGATCCCAGGGTCCTGAGATTGAGTCCCACATTGGGCTCCACACAGAGTGTGGAGTCTGCTTGGGACTCTCTGTCCACCCCCACTTGTCCCTCTCCCTGCTTGTGTTCTTTCTCTCTCTCGCAAATAAATAAATCTTAAAAAAAAAAAAAAAAAGAGTAAACCAAGGGGGTGCCTGGTGGGCTCAGCTGGTGAAGGATGTAACTCTTGATCTCAGGGGGAAGAATTCGAGCCCCATGTTGGGGGTAGAGATTACTTAATAAATAGAAGTTTTTAAAAAAGTGTTGAAAAAAGAATAAACAACCAGTCTCATTTTAGGACAAAATTATTTTCTTTTCCCTTAAAAAATGTATTCCCATTCCTCATTCTTTTCTTACCAAAAACATGTATCTTTCTTTGCATAGTTGTTTCCCTCACTATTTCCAGTAGTCTTAATTGTATCCTTAAAGCTTAAAAACCTTAATTTCTAGTGGAAGCTAAGTGGTCAGCAGTTTTGAGCTGTTAT
>NC_138372.1:8159888-8189592 GCF_054177405.1 Leptonychotes weddellii
TTTTTTTTTTAAAGATTTATTTATTTATTTGAGAGAGCGAGAATGAGAGAGAGAGAGTACATGAGAGGGGGGAGGGTTAGAGGGAGAAGCAGGCTCCTTGCTGAGCAGGGAGCCCGATGCGGGACTCGATCCAGGGACTCCAGGATCATGACCTGAGCCGAAGGCAGTCGCTTAACCAACTGAGCCACCCAGGCGCCCCGAACCCAATTTCTTATTTAAGCTAGCAAAACTTCAAAGTTTTAAATTACCAAAGATTTTGGAAGCTCTTTAAAAGTTTACTTACAGGGGCACCTGGCTGGCTCAGTTGGTGCAGTGTGCGACTCTTGATCTCAGGGTTGTGAGTTCGAGCCCTGCATTGGGTGTAGAGATTACTTAATAAAATCTTTAAAAAAAAAAAAGTTTACCTACAAATCTTTTTATCTATTCAACCTACTTCTTCCCAACAATTACACATGGAAACTTCATGAGACAGACAAAATCAACCATCATTTTAAGTCTTTTTTTGCTGACAAATTGCAGCAGGTACATGAATTTAGTAAACTTAGGTAGAATAAAAGCTGATCATTGGTATTATATTCGATGTTGATAACTCCAAAAGAAATGCCTATTTTTTAAAAATTTTAAACTTATTTTTAAAGATTTTTTTTAAGTGATCTCTACACCCAACGTGGGGCTCGAACTTACAACCCAGAGATCGAGTCACGTGCTTACCAACTGAGCCAACTAGGTGCCCCTAAAATGACTTTTCTTATGTCAAGAAAATTATGTCTATCTTTTTCTGGGGACCCCTAACTCTCTCTGCTTACAGGTAGTGAGGTTGAAAGTTCCAACCCTCTAATCACTTTGTTGGTTTCCTGGGGCAAACAACCCTAATACTTAAGGGGTTTCCAAAAGTTACCCCATTCACATAAACTCAGGTGTGGTTGAAAGGGGCTCGTTATGCATAACAAGAGACACTCATTTCACAGGAACGGTGGATGAAAACCAAGTACATATTTACTATAAACCACAATATCACAGTGAGCCACTTTTATGCAGTTTTAGATGTTTTAGTAGCCACATTTTAAACAGTAAAAAGAAACAGGTGAACTTAATTTTAGTAATAGATTTTAACTCAATGTATCCAAAATATTTCCACTTTAACATATAATCAGTATATAAATATTAATGAAATTGTTTACATTTTTTAAGCTTACTTATTATATTTTAGTGATCTTTATACCCAATGTGGGGCTCAAACTCATGACCCCCGAGATCAAGGGTTGCATGCTCTTCCAACTGAGCCAGCCAGGTGCCCCCCCCCCTTTTTTTGGTACTAAGTCTGCATCACATCTCAATTGGCACTGGTCACCTTTCAGGGGCTCCATTGCCATCCGTGGCTGGTAGCTGTCTTACTGGCAAGCACAGGCTTCAAGCCTTCCCTCCTCGTGCTGAGGCCACCAGGCGACCTCTTTACTGCTGTGTCCTAGTGCCTGGCACATAATGAGGCCCAGTGATCTGCCATATGTGAGCTGGGGTAATCGGTCCTCTGCGCCTCCAGGGACTGTTGTGAAGGTTAAATAAAATGACGTTAGGTACCCTGCCTGTTCAGTGACGGTTGCTGTTCTTGCTGCCTCAAAGTCAACTGAAGGGCAGCAGGCCCAAGTTTGTTTCCTGTCTTCCTCCTAAGAGCTCTTCTCTAAAATTACAAAGCGCAGGCTGGGATCACAGAGCTGGCAGGGGCCTTGGGGTCAGGCTCTGGGGCAATAAACGAGAAAGCGGGAACCTCTAATCCGCGCCCTTGTTTTCTTGGTCTCCTCGACAGCCCGAGGCCCCGCCCACCCCGCCCTGACGGGCGCCCGGCGGAACTACAGCCCCCATGATGCAGCGGGAGTCCCGAGGCTTGAGTCATGGGCTTGGGACGCCCAGGCGGTGAACGAGCCCGCTTGAGACGCCTCTCCGGGCGCTGAGCCGGCAGACCCACGCCCGTAAGGAGTGATAGGGTCCAACCGCCTGAGCTCGGAGTCCACCGACTGACCAGGGCCAGGGCGGTGAACGTGCGGCGGCTGGTGACGTGAGCGTCCTCCCTCCTCCTCCCGCCCCTCTCGGGGTGGCGCCGTCTGGTGACGTTGGGGATATGATGGCCGCCGCGAGGCCGGGAAGGTGAAGGTGAGAGGGCGAGTGCGCCAGAGGGGTGGGGACCGGCCCGGCCCAGCCCTGCGAATCCTGAGTAGCCCGGCGGGGACCGGTGGGACGCTGGAACCCCGGGGGCTCTGGATCCGGGCAGGCGGGGGTCCCACGCCCCGGCCTCGCTGCGGGGCCCTCCGCGGCCCTGCGAGCAGGGGGCGGGACGCGGGTGTCGGGACTGGGGGTGGGGTTCCCTGAGGTTTCTCGTCTCCCCCGCCTTCCCATCCTTCGCTGCCACTTTCCACCCCAGGCCTTTCTCTATTTCGTATCCAGTCTTCTGTATATGCCAGCATTTACTCAGCATGTAAGTGCCCAAGTTCACCACTATAGCCCCCAGCCTTCTCCCACTTTGGGCACTTAACTGCACTCCTGTGCTGTCACCTATTTCTTGTTTGACTTCTCACCTGAAGGTAAGCCCCTTGAGAGCAGGTACTGTTTTACCCATCCCTAACTTTAGCGCCTAGCAACACGCAGGAGGCACACAGAAGGTGCCGGATAATTAGCTATTTGGATACATGAAGCCAAAACTGCCCATCCTCTGTTTGTGATCCTTCATTGCCCTGTTCATTTCTTTTTCTTTTCTCCTCCCAGAAAGGCCTCTGATTATCACTCTTTCCACCTGCAAGGGTGGAGTAAGGCAGCTCCGCGAAGTTAAAAACAAGTGGGCTTTGGAGTCAAAGGGAGGTGGTATCTCAGTTTCTAGCTTGGCCACTTAACTAGCAGTCCATAAATCTTTTAAGTGTTCCAAGCTTCTGTTTGCTCCATAGAACTGAAAATTAAGTGAGATATTTTACAGCATCTAGCACACATAGCCTTTCAGTAAGTTCTACTTCTCTTCCTCACGCCTACCCTCCCATCTCTAGTCCTGAGTTCCACAGTCCTCAAGCCCAGTCTTTGTCCTGTTCTGTTACCTCCTCTCCTCTCACCTCTCTGGACGTGCCTTTAGCAAGCTCCTGCGCCTCACCAGCACATGGCTGACCACATGTTTGTGCATACCCAGGATTGTCCCCACCTGTGTTTTTCTCCAGGGCACTTCCCTCATATACCATCGCCTAGTGCGGGCAATGACTAAGCTTCCCTTAGGGATGAGTTTGTTTGGCTTTAAACCCATTAAACGTGTTTTGTGCACCCTTTTTTTTTTTTTTTTTTTAAATTTGCTGCTTGTTGACATGTTCCTTTTCCTTTCCAAAAAGTTGGAATCGGTGGAGTCAACACAGTCAGTAGCCAACCTCAATCTGAGGAACAGGACAGAGGAGAACTCAGATTCTTTTCGTCTTTTTGACTCCAGCCATGCCCATGATGCCCAACCTGTGAAGGTCTCTCACCATCCAAAAAGTAAGTGGTGGCTGTGACAGCTGGCACCCTGGATCTGGGTTGAATGAAAAGGGGTGTACCCTGCTGGCTATCCAGTGGCACGTGTCTTGGATGGGGTCGTCATTGCACAGAGCTGGAGTTTTCCAATCTGTGTTGAAAAAAAAACTGTATGTCCTTTCTACTTCCATGGAGGATTTCACTGGTGGTGGAGAGAGCCTGTTTAAAGGTTGACCGTTCAGAAAGTGGCTGGAATCTTTGGGCTCCCTGAAGAATTAGTCTCTGTCTCCCTTGTTCTTTGCTATGCTGGCTCCTCCCTACCCCTCTCTGCTCAGCAGAGACTGGCTCCTTATCACAGCTCTTCTGAGAGTCTCCTCTGCTCCCTTTATCCTGTATACTCTTTTGTTTCAATTTCTCAGCTTCTCCTCTGTTCCAGTTGTGCCAGCAGATGATCCGTGGACCTATTTTATTTTCCCTGCTAGGAGTTGCTGTGCATAAAACTGGGTAAGGAGGTGGTGTGGATTCAGGGACTGTGCTTGGGATCCAAACACACCATGCAGTGAATTTTGCTACTGCTGTTCCCACATGGAAGACGCCTCATACTCCTCAACCAATAGCCTAGGTTGAGGCCAAGCTTTTTTTTTCAGTTTAGAATTGGGTTTGGTTCTGGTCTTAGGTTAATACCTGTTAATACTGTGCCCCTAGCACTTTTTTGGGGTGGGAGAGAGGGAGAGTACCAGGATGAATGAGGCTTTCCCCAAAGTATGTTCCTCAGGATTTTAAAAACTGTTACATGGAAGAAGAGTTTCTTTAGATACATTTGTGAAATGCTGCATTAAATACAGTTAAGCTAGTAACTTTCCAAAGTCTTTGCTTTGGTTATGTGCTCTGATGGAGGCAGAGCATGGTATATAGTGTTTTATAAATTTTTTCTACTCTGGAACCCTTTTTACCTGGAGCATTGGGTGTACTACATTTTTGTGGACCGCACTTTGGGAAACGCTTCCATAAACTATCTGAAAGCCTGACTTGAAGAGCACTTTGTGGCTGTCACAACAGCTTGAAGCATGCCACATAATGTCCAGCTGAGATTAGAACTAATGTAACCCAGCTGTGCCTGGCCCCACATGCTTGCGGGGAGCCCTGCAGTGAAGTAGGGATTATCAGGGTTTCCCAGAGGAGGCACAGGAACCCAGCTGATTCCTACCACCCGGTGAGGGTAGGAAGCCAGTAGGCAAAGCCCCAAGATAGTGGGGGGCCCTGTCTTGGCTTGTGTGTGTGTATTCTGCAACTTTGGTCCATCGGTGCACATATGTATGTCCAGCTTGCTCTTTGAAGGATCAAATCCTGGAATATGAAAGGTTTGTTCAACTGTCTTGGTTCCCTGAGCTCCAAACATGAAGAAACAGATGATTTGCCAGAAGCTGCTTTTTAAGAAAAAAATAGATTTGGGTATTCCAGGGATGGAAGGGTAAGAAGACACTCCCATTAAGGGGCCTTCACTAACTCATCCATGTTTCTTAAGTCATGGAGGAGAAAAGTAGAAAATGGAAATAGGTCACGACTCTTACCAGACTGTCTTTCTGCAAGCTCATTGACTAGATGAAGAGACAGTGTGATTAAAAAACCAAAAGTCTGGTAAGGTTGCATGTCCTCCTTGGAGATGCCAAGGAAGGCTTCACGGGGGGAGGGGTGACACTAGAGTTGGGTCTAGAAGGACAATAGGAATGTGCCAAATGGGTGAAGCAGCAACACAAACACAGAACCTCAGCTTGGTAGTTCACCGAGCCAGAGAAATCAGACGGTTTGGATGGGTTGGAGGTAGGATCCCTGAGAAAGGGTTGGGGCATGCTGCTGCAGGCCGGGGAATCCCGGTAAGAGCAGGTCAGCTCCTGGACTGGCTCAACTCTGAGCAGATCTTACAACTTCGAACCACTAAGCTTTGAGTAACATGCCTGCCTTTGAATCTTACACTTACTGAACACTAACACTTTTGGTTTCATATCCTTTGGGCTTGCATACAATGAACCAGAACTCAAAAGCACATGCTTCTAGACCCCCCCGATCTCAGGGAACTTTCTCCTGCAAGCAAGTCACTTCTGGGGCTGGGCACCGCTGATCCTCAGCCCTGAATAGACATGTTTACTGGATTCCACATGGCAGTGGTAGAGCCCTGGGTGTGTTGGTGGAGTTGTCTCCGCCCTTCCTCGAAGGCTGGGTGTTCACCTCACCGGAATGTAGGAAAGGGGTGTGCTGGGCAAGAACGCTCTAGTCATCTCCCCGGTGGTGACAGTTATCAGGGGGACTGAAGGGTGGGGCTTTGCGTGCGATCTTGTTGGTGGAGTTTATTTTGTCGTTGCTGTATAACACATAAAGCTACCTTTTAAGTTTGTACCGTGTCCTCTTGGGTCTTCTCAGTCTGTGTGGCATCACACTTGTCATACACATGAAGAATTCAAAGCTGTGGGGTAAAGTAACCTGCCCAAGTTTATGTGGCCCAGAAAGGGTACGATTTGAACCCAGCTCTGCCTGATTCCAGAATCTCATCTACCGGCTGTATCATGCCCCATCCTGGACCCCTTCTCTTCTCCTTTTGATGCTTTCCTCTTTTTGCACTCATCGCGTTTCTCTGAGAGTCTTACCTGCTGGGCCACGCCAAGCCTGATTTCGGCGCACTCTAATGCTCTGGAGGAGCCAGTGGTGTTTCCTTCCCAGTTTGCCTTCTCAGAGTTCTTTTGCCTCAGAAGGCCCTGACGCTCGACCTCCACGCTAAGAAAATCTCACAGTGTGGCGGTTTACTGAGGAGGGAGGTAGAAATGGACATACAGTTACTTGTCTCTCCTGTCTCCCTAGAAATCGGTAACAGAGTAATTTGTAGGTTTAGGTGAAACGTGTGGTTCGATACTTCCCTGTGTGTCTGTCTGTCTGCCCACTCTTTGGGATGATTAGATCTTAAGGGCCAGTTTTCAGTTGTTGTGCACGTTCTCTAGATGGTCTTTCTGCTTCTCAGGGACTTGTTCAGTACCCTTTGGCACCCTTGGGAAGTTTCTCATGTGTGTTCACCCATGAGCCTCCTCATTTCCTAGAGGCAGTGAGTGCCGGGTGCCATCTCGGGCAGAGAGCTGATGGTGCTGTGATGGGGGAGGGGGTGGCCCACAAGAATTTGCTGGGTGTTGGAGCCGTAGAACCAGGCACACTCAGCCGTGCACACTCCTCCTTATCCTTGGAGGGGCCTTTGTCCTTTGACATCGAGGCTCCGAGGGCTCTGCTGGGGATGTAGCTCTGTTCATGGTGGGAACTCAGGAGCAGTGTGACCAGAGATTCCCAGCCACATCCACCTTCTCTAGTCTGTCTGCCTCTTTGGGCTTTGACCAAAGATCTCGAGGACTTTGGAGTTAAGCTTCACAGCCCCTAACATATTATTGCTACTTGAACAAATATAGGCTATAAAAATGTGTGTATGATCGAGAACGAGAGAGCTACCTACCCAAAAAGACTGCTGCGAAACAGGTGTTCATAGTGCTTATCACAGAATGATGGGGTTATGGATTTTTCCTTCGGTTTCTGCATTTTTTTTTTTAAGATTTTATTCATTTGAGACACAGAGATACAGAGAGAGAGAGAGAGAAAGCATGAGCAGGGAGAGAGGCAGAGGGAGAGGGAGAAGCAGGCTCCTCGCTGAGCCAGGAGCCCGACGTGGGGCTCGATCCCAGGACCCTGGGATCATGACCTGAGCCGAAGGCAGATGGTTAACCATCTGAGCCACCCAGGCGCCCCCGGTTTCTGCACTTTCTATAGTGCACATATTTATGATGAAAGAGATCAATAAATGTTTCTGAGTAAACAGTAGAAGTAAACCTGTCATTTGAACATCATCCCTTTCCACTCCCGACCACCACCAAAAATAAAAACAAAAAAAATCTGTTAAGAATTAGGGCATTGTGACCTGGACGGCAGGGTGGCCAGGGAGGCCTGGTAGGGGTCATGGACCTTGAGCATCACTTTGCTTTCACTGCTTTGAATTCAGTGCTTTTTCTCAGGTGGGTGATGTGTAGGAAAGAAGTGAGATTTCTGTCACACTTTTCTGCCTAAGGCTGAGAGGATGGCTTATCGTGTGTCCCTTCATGATTCCTGCCTGACTGTCTGAGGTGGGGCGGGCAGAGCCTGCCACTGGTCAGTAGGTGAGGATCAGCCAGCCCAAGGCTTCAGCTCAGGGTCCTGGCTCCAGCTGAGTGCCCACACCATGTCACAGGGAAACTGCCCACATGTCCTCAGCGGTCCCTTCATCCTCTTGAGGACACTGGCTCTTATGTTGCCATCCCTGATCTAGTCCTGGAGGGCCTGTGTTCTTGATGGCCCCCAGAGCTAGCCCCAGACCACCCAGTGTGCCCTGCCACGGCCCTAGCAGAATGTCCGAGCTGGGCCTTCCTAGGTTACTCACCTTGTCTTCTCTTGCAGCGCGATGTCCCTGCTTTTCTCTCGGTGCAACTCCATCATCACAGTCAAGAAGGACAAGAGACACATGGCTGAGGTGAATGCTTCCCCGCTCAAGCACTTTGTCACTGCCAAGAAGAAGATCAATGGCATTTTTGAGCAACTGGGGGCCTACATCCAGGAGAGTGCTACCTTCCTTGAAGGTAAGACGGGCAGCCTGCTCAGCTGGGCCTACTCCTTTATCAGCTTCCACATTTAGGTGGGAGGATTTGAGGGTGGGAAGGTAAAGCCTGGCTTTTGGGGAGCTCATGCCCAGAGAGATTGTCACCTTCAGCAGTGTTCTGCGCTTGGAATCATGTGGTATTGGGCTCCAGGGAGATGGGGCCAGGAAAACAAGGGACCTATCATTTAGGAATTCTGCGTATTCTGTGTCGTTGAATCATGAGGGGTCAGTGAATCCTACCCGTGTGTAGAAGACAAGCAGATTGAGGTTTTGCGAATTGCTCAATACCTTTCAGTGACAACAGCAGGGCTTTACTAGGTGTCTTTGACTCCTGAGCCCAGGTGCTTTCTTTGGCCTGGTTCTGGTTGCCATTTATACCAGGCCCTGTGTGGGTTTTGGTTGTCCCTGACCAGGGTGTTCTTTCTCTGATATTTATAGTCAGTGGGTTATGGATAGGAAACTTGCGTCACTGGCACCTTTTCACTAGTGACTAATTTGAGCCCAGCCTCTCGTCCCTGCTCGATCAGCAGAGGTGGAAGGGTTCCCAGGGCCCCACTCAGTCAATGGCCAACCCCAGCCTCTGACTTTCTCAGGCTCCCCCTCTAGAAGGCACACATTGGCTCCTGTGTCTGGGATTGTCAGCAAAGACCGAGGAGCTGAGTCTTCCCTGCCCTTGGTTTCCTTGTTTGTGAAAGAGGTGCTCAAGCGAGACCAGGGCTTTTTAAATTCTGGTCTGCAAAACTCTTCAATGTTCAGTGGAAATGCCCCAGGGACATACTTCACCTTCTGCTTTCCACTAGAGAGGCTTGGCTTCTGGTTGGTTGGTTTACTGACAGGCTGCTTCTTAAGGCTCCCTTTATAAAAAGGGACTATTTCCAGTACTGCGGTCTGAATGTGTGTGTCCCCCCAAAAATCACATGTTGGAATCCTAAGACCCAATGTGATGGGGTTGGGAGGTGATTAGGTCGTGAGGGGGGAGTGCTCATGAATGAGATTGGTGCCCTTATAAAAGAGACCCCACAGAACGCCCTAGCCCCCTTTTGCCACATGAGGATACAGTGAGAAGTCTGTGACCTGGGAGCCGAGCGTCACCCTCCTAGGCTAGCACCCTGGTCTGAGACTTGCAGCCACAGAACTGGGAGCAGTACATTTCTGTTTGTGTGAGCTGCCCAGTGTGTGGTGTTTCATCAGGGCAGGCTGAGCAAACAGAGGCTGAGAACGGACTCACTATGCCTACCCCTAGCGTGGTGCTTGATGCAGAAGGCATTCCCTGCGTATTTGTTAATTTAAAAATCTGAATTCTAAAGTTACAAGCTTGGCAGTTGAAATTATTCCAGTTCATTACCCATTTATTTGGCAGTAGCTCAGGTGCGCCTGGCACTGTGCATGCAGAGAGGGGGCGGACCGGCCACTCCTCCCAGAGCCCAGGCTAACCGTGGTGGTGCTGTGGATGGACACGTGCTTAGTGACGGTGTTTATGTGCTGGCATTAGGAATGGGTGTTTGAGGCCTCTCCTGTTGGTGGGCTGGAGGGGGAAGAGCTGGAGTGCTCCTGAGACGTGTTTGGGGCCGCCCTGGCCATAGGGGAGGGTGTGCTGACCGCCTTGGGACTGGACTCTAAAGACTCATCAGTCCACTGGCTGTTTCTTTTATCTTTTATTTACTTATTTACTTTTATAAAATATTTTATTGATCTATTTGAGATAGAACATAAGGGGGGGAAGGGGCAGAGAGAGAGGGAGAAGCAGGCTCCTCACTGAGCAGGGACCCCGAAGCGGGGCTCGATCCCAGGACCCCGGGATCATGACCTGAGCCGAAGGCAGACGCTTAACCGACTGAGCCACCCAGGCGTCCCTGGCTGTTTTCTCTTAAATGTGGCCACACGCCTGAGAGCCCAACTTCCAGGTACGTTCCAGAGGCAACACCCATGTGCCCTTATGAGGGAGGAATGATGATGGGTCTGAGGCTGGGGTGACCAGTGGACCTGGGAGGCCGTGTTGGTTTGGTCACTTCCCTTCATGGCATCATGTTGTCAGCCCAGTGGTTCACAAGTATCCCAGTCTGCCTGGGCTGCCATGACAGAAATATCACACACTAGGTAGCTTATAAACAACAGAAACTGATTTGTCGCAGTTCTGGAGGCTGGAAAGTCCAAAATCAGGGCACCAGTGGATTCAGTGTCCAGCGAGGGCAAGCTTCCTGGACTACTGTCTTTTGTCTGGAACATCCCTGGTAGCCGCATGGCAGAAGGAGTTAGCTGTCTGGGTCTCTGATACTGACGCTTAGCCCAGTCATGAGAGCTGCAAATGCGTCATGACCGTCACACGGCGAGGGCATAAACACTCAGTCCGTTGTAGCCAGCCTGTGTCGAGGGGCCAGTCACCCATGTACTCGGGCTGGCCTTCCTGGCGCAAGTACTAGATGGGATGGGGCAGGATCTTGCTCCGTTGCTCCCATCATTTGTTGTCTGTCTGCCTGTCAAGGCCACTGGGAAAAAAGCAGTGAGGTGATCCCAGTACCTGCTGGCTTAGCAAACACTGTGCGCCTGCCGAGTGCTGGGACCAGACAGTTTGGCTCTCACATGGGAGATGATGCGGGTTAGCTAGACAGTTACACCATGGTGAGGTGAGTGCTAAGGTTGGAGAAGTAAGGGTGCTTTGTGAGCACAAACAAGTGACCCAACTCCAGTTGGGGGGAGTCGGGGAAGGCTTCTGGGGGCTGTGCAGTCCATGCTAGGCTCAAGGCTAAGTGGGAGGGAGCCAGAGTCCCCCAAGGCAGTGTATCCATGCACGGAGGGGCTGGGGTGCACGGAGCAAAGCCCAGAGAAATGAGGAGGCAGCGAGGCAAGGGTGGGGACGTGGTGAAGTGCCTTGTGAGGTGGGGCTGGCAAGACGCTCGGCCGGAGCAGTAGCGGGGCGGATCAGGAAGGGCCTTCTGAAGGTCCATGGGGTCCCAGTCCTGGTTCTGCCATTTACTAAGTGTGTGGCAGGGAAATGACAAGGACTGAGTGAGACCGTGTATGGAAGGCGATCAGAACAGTGCCTGGTAGGTAGTGAAAACTGTGTTTGTTAAGTGAAACACGTAGAGGTGATCGCAGTGACATTCGAGTGTTTGGTTTCTGTAGTTTGTTCTTTTTTATTAGAAAGAGAGTGCAAGAATGAGCAGGGAAGTGGCAGAGGGAGAGAGGCCTGAGCAAGCTCCCTGCTGAGCAAGGAGCCCGATGCTGGGCTCAATCCCAGGACCGTGGGATCACGACCCAAGCCGAAGGCAGACGCTTAACTGATGGAGCCACCCAGGCGCCCCTGTATTTTGTTCATTTGATCCTTGCAGCAGTCGTAGGAGGTAGGCACTGCTGTTTTCTTTGTTTTAAGAGTCAGGGGACTGACACTCTGGAAGGTTCATTTGCCTGAGGTCACAAAGCTGGGAAGAAGGGAGAAGCAGCACTTCCCTTGCACTGGAACCCAGGCAGCCTTGCTTCCAAGCCTTGTTCTGAACTGCTAGGCTGCAGCGCCACGGTGGGATCCAGCCTCTGGCAGGCGATGACACAAAACCACGGCGGTGGACTCTGTCCCCCGCAGACTTGTGACTGTGGACCTGCCTTGGCCATGCGGTGACTCGCTTTCAATCTCCACCTCCAGACACTCACAGGAACGCAGAACTGGACCCGGTTACAACAGAAGAGCAGGTTCTGGATGTCAAAGGCTACCTGTCCAAAGTGAGGGGCATCAGCGAGGTGCTGGCCCGGCGGCACATGAAAGTGGCTTTTTTTGGCCGGTGAGTCTGTGAAGCCCTCACACCTTCTTTCTGGCCAGGAGGGAGGGGGGCACTCGTGTGGTCTTCCCATCTGAGCACCCTAGGTGGGAAGCAGCCGGCATGCTTCAGAGCGCATGGCTCTTCTCCTCCTTTTTCAGTTCTTATCTGTGGTAAAATACACATAACGGGAAAGTTCATGGTCATAATCACTGTTAAGTGTACAGTCCTGTAGCGTTTAGTACATTCACATTGTAGTGTGACCATCGCCAGCATCCATCTCTAGAACTTCTTTGTTTTGCAAAACTGAACTCTGTCCCCATTAAACACTAACTCCCTGTTTTCCCCAATCCCCCAACTCCTTCTTGGCCTCTGGCAGTCACCATTCTGCTTTCTGTCTCTGTGAGTTTGATTCTTCTAGGCACCTCAAGTAAGTGGAATCATACGGTATTTGTCCTTTTATGACTGACTTCTTCCACTTAGCATCATGTCTTCAAGGTTCATCTCTGTTGTGGCATGCCTCAGGATGTCCTTCCTTTTTAAGGCTGAATGATATTCCATTGTGCATATAGACTGTGTCTTGGTTATCCATTCATCCGTAATGAACACTTGGGTTGCTTTTACTTTTTGGCTGTTGCGAATCATGCTACATGAACATGGGTGTACAAATATCTGTTTGAGACCTTACTTCCGGTTCTTCTAGGTATATGCACAGTAGATTTCCTAGATCATATGGTAATTCTATTTGTAGCTTTTTTTTTTTTTAAAGATTTTATTTATTTACTTGACAGAGAGAGACACAGTGAGAGAGGGAACACAAGCAGGGGGAGTGGGAGAGGGAGAAGCAGGCTTCCCGCGGAGCAGGGAGCCCGATGTAGGGCTCGATCCCAGGACCCTGAGATCATGACCTGAGCCGAAGGCAGACGCTTAATGACTGAGCCACCCAGGCACCCCTATTTGTAACTTTTTGAGGAGCCACCATGTTGTCTCTAGCGACTGAACCATTTTACATCCCTCCCGGGAGTGCACAACGGTTGTAGTTTCTCCATATCCTCTTTTTTTTTTTTTTTTTTAAAGCTTTTATTTATTTTTTGACAGAGAGGGACACAGCGAGAGAGGGAACACAAGCAGGGAGAGTGGGAGAGTGGGAGAGGGAGAAGGAGGCTCCCGGCCGAGCAGGGAGCCCGATGCGGGGCTTGATCCCAGGACACTGGGATCATGACCTGAGCCGAAGGCAGACGCTTAACGACTGAGCCACCCAGGCGCCCCTTCTCCATATCCTCTTTTTTTTTTTTAAAGATTTTATTTATTTATTTGACAGAGAGATAGAAGAGCACCAGCAGAGGGAGTGGCAGAGGGAGAGGGAGAAGCAGGCTCTGCACTGAGCAGGGAACCCGATGCGGGGCTCAATCCCAGGACCCTGAGATCATGACCTGAGCCGAAGGCAGACGCTTAACCATCTGAGCCACCCAGGCGCCCTCTCCATATCCTCTTAACACTTGTTTTCTCTTTCTTTGATAATAGGCGTCCCGATGGGTGTAAGGTGGGATCTCATTGGGGCTTGGTTTGCATTTCCCTCTAATTAAGTGATGCTGAGCATCTTTTCTTGTGCTTATTGGCCATTTGTATGTCTTCTTTGGAGAAGTGTCTGTTCAAGTCCTTTGCCCATTTTAGATTGGGTTGTTTGTGGGTTTTTTTGTTGAGTTGTAGGAGTTCTGTATATATTCCAGATATTAACTCTTACCAGGTGTGTCATTTGTAAATATTTCCTCCCATTCCATGGGTTGCCTTTTTACTCTGTTGACTGTGTCCTTTGATAGGAGTGTTTCATTTTGATGTAGTCCCCTTTATTTATACTTCTGTGCCTGTACTTTTGGGGTCACGTCCAAGAATTTGCCAAATCCAATGTCCTGAGGCTTTTCCTCTGTTTTCTTCCAAGAGTCCTATGGTTTTAGCCATCAGATCTCCTTGTTACACTTGGAGGTCTAGTAGCTACTAGAGGTCTGGAGTGTTTCCCCGCACTCTGGAGCAGTTCTGCAGTTCTCGGCAGACCCTGGGTATCCTTCAGGTGGAACCGAGCTCTGACACTGTCTGCCTGGAGGGAGCATCACATCCTGTAGGTTAAGGGCCCGGTCCCACAAGACTGGCCTCATTTCAGATGATGTTGGGAAACCTGGGTTTCTGCCCCACTGGCGGTAGAACGGGCTTTCCCATGACTCTGCCTCAAGTTTGATTAATTTGCTAGAGCGGCTCACAAAGCGGGGGACACATTGACTTAACGTTTACTGGTTTGGTATAAAAGATACAGAAGAACCACCCGATGAAGAGGTACACAGGGTGAGGTCCAGAAGTACCACCCTCCAGGTGTGTGGATGCCTTCATCAACCCTGACGCTCATCAAACCTCCTTGTTCAAGATTTTTTATGGAGTTGAATCCACAGCCTCTTTTCCCTGAAGTAGGTGGGTGGGGCTGAAAGTTCCAGTCCTCTCATCATTTGGTCTTTCTGGTGACCAGCCCATTTTGAGACTGTCTAGGGACCCCACCCTGGATCCCCTCATCAGCATAGACAGACGTGCTCAAAAGGGGCTCCTGTGAATGACAAAAGACACTCCCATCACTTAGGAAATTCCAAGGATTTTAGGAGCTCAGTTCTAGGAACTGGAGATAAAAAAACAAGTCAAATACATTTCTTATTTTATCACAGTACCTTTAAAAAGGTTAAAATCTGATACAGGGAAAAGGCACCTGGACAGGTTGGGTGCTGTACACCCAGCGGGCATCTGAGGACTAGGTGCTCTGCCTCGAGTCCTGCCCCTAAGGACCCGTGCGGGAGAGAGGGCAGGGGGAGGGGCGGAGAGAGAGAATATCTTAAGCAGGCCCCACGTCCAGGGCAGAGCCTGGCCCGGGGCTTGATCTCATGTCCTGAGCCGAAACCTAGAGTCCTCGCCTAACTGAGCCACCCAGGTGCCCCTAGCCAAGAGGATTTTGCAGGGCTGAGGGTCGTTCATCAGTGAGAAGGTGTAGGGGCCTCTAACATTTCCTGATTCTGAGTAGATATGGTTGTGCCTGTTTACAGCTTTCAGTGTTCAAGCGTTGGCCAGAGGTCGAATTCCTGTTCTGTAACGTGTCAGGGCTTTCTGTTCTCTTTCTGGAAAGGAATGTAAGGTTTATAGATACACAGGGAGGGTTAGTAAATCAGTCACATGCACTTACTACAGGTCACCATGCTAGTTAAGAAGATAAGGTGGCCCCAACCTCAGGTGTGGCCCTCCACTCCTAGGGGCTGGCATTTCTTCATCCTCATCTCAGAGATGTGACCCTCACCTTACCGGAATGTAGGAAAGGGGTGTGCTGGGCAAGAACGCTCTAGTCATCTCCCCAGTGGTGACAGTTATCAGGGGGACTGAAGGGTGGGGCTTCGCGTGTGAGGAGGAGCACGATGGGAGAAGAGCTGCAAATGGGCCTTTTTGTGGAAAGCCAGGGACATGGGTGTCATTCAGCTGAGGTCACTTAGACTAAGGAAGACCGCCCTGGTGGGGAGCCCCTGGTTTCCACTAGAAGCAGAGGGCGTTATCCCTCGGAGGTAGACAGGTGGTGTCCGTGGTGATGCTGGTCAGCGGTGGGCGTACCAAGGGCCGGTTAAGTGTCTGCTCGTGGGTAGGCTTGCTGTGATGAGCTGGGAGCACATCACGGGCACAGGCCAGAGGCATTTGTCCATCTGTTCTCATAAACACCGAGCGCCTGCTCTGCCTGTCTGGGTACCAGCGCCCCCACAGAGAAGGAGACTTGGGGCTTCCGGGCCGGCAGCCTCACAGTGGGAGCCTGAAATGCAGGTATGGGGAGCTTCCCTGATGGCCGGTATCCCCTCACAGGACGAGCAACGGCAAGAGCACCGTGATCAATGCCATGCTCTGGGACAAGGTTCTGCCCTCCGGGATCGGCCACACCACCAACTGCTTCCTGCGGGTCGAGGGCACAGACGGTCATGAGGCCTTCCTCCTCACAGAGGGCTCGGAGGAGAAGCGCAGCGTCAAGGTGAGGGGGCTGTGGCAGGGACCACTCCAGCTGGAGCCTGCGGGCTCGGCTTTCGGCCCTCGGCGTGCTGGCGGCCTTGGAGCTTAGACCAACCGGGATGTCCCTTGCGAGCAGACTGACAGCACCTTAAAGGAGAGGGCAGTGCCCCCGCAGGGGTGGATGGGAAGCCCTGTTGGAGCTGAGCCATCAAGGAGATGCCAGATCTTCGGGGAGGGTCGAGAGTCAGGAGGCTCCAGGTCCTTGTGGAATGCCAGGCAGGCCAGCCGGCCTCTCTCTGCCATGAAGCAAGCCTGTGCCTCATTTCCTGAGCGGCTGCTTGAGAGCGATTCCCGCACTGGCTCCGGGATTCTGAATCAACAGCTAGCGGCTAGTCCATGTTTATTTTTCTGAGAACCGTTTGCGTCCTCTTTGGGGCTAGATGCTGCTTTGGGTCATAAAGAACTCATCGGTGCAGAATAACCGCAGCTTTAGGACAACCTCCCAGAAAGAAGCTTAAAAGGGGAGTGAAGAACAGTGGTTTCTTACTGCAACTCCGTGCTCTTGGCTTTTCGTGTGAAAAGAAAGAAGATGGGGTCGCAGGGCAGACTGCAGCGTTGGGCCGCCGCAGCCTCCTGCCGGGTGACTCTTCCTCAGCCCTGACCTCTCTTTCTTTCCCTCCTCCCCTGTCAGACTGTGAACCAGCTGGCCCATGCCCTTCACCAGGACGAGCAGCTGCATGCTGGCAGCCTGGTGAGTGTGATGTGGCCCAACTCTAAGTGTCCGCTTCTGAAGGATGACCTCGTGCTGATGGACAGGTGAGAGGAAAGGGCCTCCTTCGGAGGTCCAAACTGGGCAGTCTCCAGGTTTCTGGTTTGGCGTCATCCAGGCCAGTTTCCCCCGGGGCCTGTCGTTGCTCTCCTTAAGTAGACCGCCTTTCAAACTGGCTCAGCCAAATCCTCCTGTCTCCTGGATTTCCCAGGGGCTGGTTACTGTATCCGTTGGCGTCAGTGCCCTGGAGAGGTCCCAGTGATGGTCTGTAAAGAGGGATGGGGGGGACGCCCAAAAGTGAAGGAGGGTCTCAGCCTCGACCCAATGTTGGTGCATGTGTTAAGGGTGGAGGCTGGCGGTGGTGGGGTCTGTGTGGTATTTAATGTTCTTGAAGGAACACTTTGGGGACAGGTTATAACTATCTTGGGAAGTATGTACGGTACTTTGGTGCTTATGGGACTCACATGCATGTAAAATTTTACCTTAATTGTTATCCCCAAAGTGAAATTACAAATCGTTGTTTTTATGAAAGTGACACAGGGATGGAACAGACACACATTTTCAGACAATTAAGAAGCGTATGAAGTGAAAAGTAAACATCCCTCTGATAAAGGCCAGGCCCACTTTCTCTCAGATCTGTAACTTCTTCCTCCCTTGCCTGGCTGCCTCGGGTCCGTGTAAAGCAGGAAGAACAGAGCCCCCGGTCTGGGTGCCTGATGATAGTTTGCCTCTGTCACCTCTAGCCCTGGCATTGATGTCACCACGGAGCTGGACAGCTGGATCGACAAGTTCTGCCTGGACGCCGATGTGTTTGTGCTGGTGGCCAACTCGGAGTCTACACTGATGCAGACGGTAGCCCCTCTTCCACCTCTTCCTGTACCCCTAGAACCCAGCTGGGTGGGAAGGGGGGCTTGGCCGACACCGCCCCTCCTATACTGAGGTCTTTGCCCCATCAGGAGAAGCAGTTCTTCCACAAGGTCAGTGAGCGCCTGTCCCGCCCAAACATCTTCATCCTGAACAACCGCTGGGACGCGTCTGCTTCGGAGCCTGAGTACATGGAAGAGGTTGGTGGCTCTTTATTCGTCAGTCTGGGGAGTGCCACCCTGTGTGTCTACCCAGGGGCTCTTCGTGGGCTCCCAGGCCACATCAGGCCTGTGACAGAATTCATCACCGGAGGTTTCCCAAGTGTTCCTCCAAGGGCTCTGAGAGCACTCTCTTCACTTCCCCCGTCCACTACGCCCCCGCCCCGCTCCCTCTACTCTTCAGAAGGCTGCTGTCCAGGTCGGAACAGCGTCCCCACCGCATCAGCCGCGTCCTTGTTTGAGGCTAGTGCTCGCTTCAGTTCATAAAGAATTAATCATTCTAGAATAGGCTCAGCTTTTGGAAGCCATTCAGGAAAGAAGCTTAAAGGAGGATCGGAGAAGAATTGATCCTCACTGACAATTCATAATTCTTTGCTTGTTCTGCATGAAAGGAAAGGAAAGAGAAAGGAGTAGTAGATGGGTAACATGGGATGGCGAAGCGCGCAGCAGGCAGGCTGACGCTGGGCAGTGTGACTGGGAAGCTCCTCGCCTGTGACGTGGATGTAACAGAGTTGTTGAAAGGAAGAAATCTGCTAACATTGAGGAAAGCACCTGGCAGTAGAACCCTAGGATTCCTAGGATTTCAGAGCTAGAAGGGATTTTCCGGTCACTCATTTTATTATATTTATTTATTTATTTTTAAAGATTTTATTTATTTGACAGCACGAGCAAGGGGAGCAACAGAGGGAGTTGCAGGGGAGAGGGAGGAGCAGACTCCCTGCTGAGCAGGGAGCCCGACGCGGGGCTCAGTCCCAGGACCCTGGGATCATGACCTGAGCCCAAGGCGGACGCCTAACCGACTGAGCCACCCGGGCGCCCCTGGGTCTCTCATTTTATAAACAAGGCCCTGGGAGGACTCGGCTTGGCAGGATAGAGACCAGGTTTAGATTTATTTCTTGGCTCCTGCCTTCCTTTCCTTCTGGGGCACCAAATTGAGACACTGTGCTGGTTCTAATAAGAGGCAGTTTGGGGCATGTTTAAGCATTTATTTTATTTATTTATTTATTTTTAAAAATTTTTTTATTTTTATTAATTTTTTTTTTTTTTTAAAGATTTTATTTATTTATTTGACAGAGAGAGACACAGCGAGAGCAGGAACACAAGTGGGGGGAGTGGGAGAAGGAGAAGCAGGCTTCCCGCGGAGCAGGGAGCCTGATGCGGGGCTCGATCCCAGGACCCTGGGATCATGACCTGAGCCGAAGGCAGACGCTTAACGACTGAGCCACCCAGGCACCCCTTAAGCATTTATTTTTTTTTAATTTTAAGTAAAAAAATTTATTTTATTTTAGAGCACGAGTGGGGGGAGGGGCAGAGGGAGAGGGAGAATCCCAAGCGGACTCCATGCTGAATGCGGAGCCCGACATGGGGCTTGATCCCAGGACCCTGAGATCATGACCTGAGCCGAAATCCAGAGTTGGATGCTTAGCCACCTGAGCCACCCAGGCATCCTACATCTTTAAGCATTTCTGCTTGTATGTGCATAAAAGAGCTGTGGCGGCCTATACCTCAAGAAACCCCCATATTGTTGGTTTTGGGGAGCTTGGTGGCTAGAGAACAGTGATGGTGGGAGATGAGTTCTGTGTGTGTGTGTGTGTGTGTGTGTTTGCACCTTTGGGATACTGAACCATGTGACTGTATTATATTACCTGTTCTTTAGAGAGGCAGTTGGGGGCTGTGGGCTCCATCAGGAGGGGCCCACCGGCACCCCACCTGGTCACACCCATATGCTTGGGCTTCAGGTGCGGCGGCAGCACATGGAACGTTGTACCAGCTTTCTGGTGGATGAGCTGGGCGTGGTGGATCGAGGCCAGGCTGGAGACCGCATCTTCTTTGTGTCTGCCAAGGAGGTGCTCAACGCCAGGATCCAGAAGGCCCAGGGCATGCCTGAAGGAGGTGACTTGGAACAAACTTCCTTCTTCCTTTTCCCTGATGCGTGAGACAGTTGGTTTGTGCTAAGTCAGCCGGTAGGAGATCGTTCTGAGAATGAGGTGGTAAGAAGAGCCATGAGTGAGAGTGTTAAGCCCGGTGCCCGGTGGGATTGGCTTCGGGGGATTTCACCATTTTCCTCTGCTGTGCAGTTATTTCCCAACTCACGTGGTGCAATTCTCCTAGGGGGCGCTCTTGCAGAAGGCTTTCAAGTGCGGATGTTTGAGTTTCAGAATTTTGAGAGGCGATTTGAGGTGAGCCCTTTGATTCCGGTATCTGGTTATTTTGTGGCTCCCCAGCACCCACCAGCCGTGTCCCTGGCAGTGAATGCCAGAGCCTGGCCCGTGGCTCGTGGGCCCTGGTGGCCCCTGCCCCCTCAGCACCTCTTATCGGTTCCAGGAGTGCATCTCCCAGTCTGCGGTGAAGACCAAATTTGAGCAGCACACAGTCCGGGCCAAGCAGATTGCCGAAGCGGTTCGTTTCATCATGGACTCCCTGCACATTGCGGCACAGGAGCAGCGGTGAGAGCCTGCAGCTGTGCTGGCAGAGCCGAGTGTCGGGGCCGCCCCCAGGCCCAGTTAGGTCCACGTGGAGTAGCCTGGGGGGGACGGCCGTCGGGGGTCTGGTTGTCCTCTGTGGTCTGTACGGTGGTCTCCCACAAGCCCGTGTTGGAGGCCTGGGCCTAGCAGCACACCGAGCACTGCAGCATTTCTCAGAGCTTGAAGCAGGACACGTTTTTTTGTTTTTAAAGATTTTATTTTAAGTAAGCTCTACACCCAACGTGGGACTTGAACTCACAGCCCCGAGAATAGGAGTGGCATGCTCCACCGACTGAGCCAGCCAGGCGCCCCCAGGATACTTTTCTTCTTTTTTTGTTTTAGATTTATTTATTTTAGGTGGGGGGGGAGCAGAGGGAGAGAAAGAAAGAACCTCAAGCAGACTTCTGGCTGAGTGCTGGGCCCGACTCAGGGCTCAGTCTCAGGACCCGGAGACCATCACCTGAACTGAAATCTGGAGTCAGATGCTCAATTGACTGAGCCACCCGGGCACCCCAGGACACATTTTTTTATTTATTTTATTTTTTAATTTTCATTTTAATTTTTAAAAAATATTTTATTTATTTATTTATTTATTTGACAGCGAGCGAGAGCAGGAACACAAGCAGGGGGAGTGGGAGAGGGAGAAGCAGGCTTCCCGCTGAGCAGGGAGCCCGATGTGGGGCTCGATCCCAGGACCCTGGGATCGTGACCTGAGCCGAAGGCAGATGCTTAACGACTGAGCCACCCAGGTGTCCCATATTTTTTAAAAATAATCTTTTTTGGTAGACATTTATAAGGAAAATATAGAGAATAATATGAAAACATCTTGATTCCTTCAGCATTTGCTTTACGTTATCTTAAAAGTTGAAATAAAAAAACCATTACATGCTCTTTGATTCTTCAGCCCCTGCCCCGCTGTCATCCTGCCCATTCCCCAGAGGCAACCACAACCATGACTTTGGTGTGTAGCTGTCATCCTTTAAAAAGTACTTTCACATAGATCCTGAAGAATATGTAATGTTGCTTTAGATACGGGGACGTCATATCGGGACTGTCCGTGTTAGCGCACCTCGTGTTTGTTTCTGCTCAGCACTGGTGTTACCCCCTACCCTGTGGATAACATAGAGTTGGAGTTTGGGACTATGAACTGCCATTGGGTATTCCCTTGGGAATATACATCATTTTCCCCATGGATTTTTTTAAGTTTTTGTTTATTTAAGTGATCTCTGTACCCAGCATGGGGCTCGAATGCACAACCCCTAGCTCAAGCGTTGGATGCTCCACTGACTGAGTCAGCCAGGCACCCCTCCTGGGGGTTGACCTTTAGATTGCATTATTTTCCTGTTGCAAACCCTGCTGCGGTGGACACCAGTTTACGGTCCCCTTGTGTACATTTGTAAGAGTCTGTCTGGGATTAACTCCCGGAGGTACAACTGTTCCATCTTGGGGTGCGTGCATTTTCAGTTTTACCCTGTTTTCCTTTGTTGCTCTCTCAAACAGCTGAATGTGCTCCCAGTCCCACCAGCAGTGCGTTGCTGGGACTCGGCGCTCCCCGAGCTTTGCCAACACTTCAGACTTGCTGATTTCTGTCAGGCTTCTGCCTGCATAGAGTAGAACCTCTTTTTAATTTCATTGCCCCGATGACTAGTGAGACTGAGTTTTTTATTTTCCTCTGTGAATGGGCAGAAGCTTTTCTAAGCCCCCTGAAAGCACCCTCCCTGCCCTGCCACCACCCCTTCTGAGGTGGAAGTCCCAAGAGTACGTGGCTGGCGGCTGGGAGGGGGGAGAGCGCGTCTCGGCATGTGCATGATACCTCTGGGGCCACCACCGGGGCACACGCAGGCTTTCCGGTGTCCCCTCGCTCCTCTGCTGGGTTGGGCGGGGACCCGCTCTTGAAACCAGTGCGCGCTCTCTCAGGGTTTACTGCCTGGAAATGCGGGAAGAGCGGCAAGAGCGGCTGAGGTTTATTGACAAGCAGCTGGAGCTCCTGGCGCAGGACTACAAGCTGCGGATTAAGCAGATCACAGAGGAGGTGGAGAGGCAGGTGAGGAGTGGGGAGGAAGCACCCCGGGGAGATCGGGACTCCAAGTCACATCCGGGGTGCCGGGAAGGTGAAAGAGCACACTTCCTCATCCTGGCGGTTTCTCAGCCTCCCGGAGGGAGATGTGGCCCTGACTCGAGCCCACAGTACCCCCCCACCACCACCTGGGGCTCCCTGGGCCAGTCCCCATCCTCCGGGCCTCCCCTCCACATTTCGGGTGAGCATTTGCCCGCCCATCTGTCACATCCCTTCTCCCTCAGAAGCTTTCCCGCTGGAAGTGAGCTGAGGAGACTGCCGGCTCACGGGGGAGCTGGTGCAATCTGTGAGAGTTGCTTAGCCTCTCCTGATGCTGCAGGACGGAAGCAGGCTCGCCCTCCGTACCTGACGGTGCGCCCCGTCCCACAGGTGTCCACCGCGATGGCGGAAGAGATTAGACGCCTCTCGGTGCTGGTGGACGAGTACCAGATGGATTTCCACCCTTCCCCAGTGGTCCTCAAGGTCTACAAGAACGTGAGTTGTCAGTGGCAGGTGTTCTGCGCTCACCCCCATCCCTTTTGGCTACGGGGTGGAATGGCCCATGCGGGACAGTGGTTCAGCCCCTGCTGGTCTGTGTCTAGGCCCCTCAGCCAGGGGGGCAGGACCCAGACTTCACTCAGTGCTCCGCGGTCACCTGCGGGTGCGGGCTGACCGGCCTCAGGTTGGTCCCCAGAAGGAGCTCCCGACCATGGTGCTGCTTCTCTTAAGCTCTCCCTTCCGCTTGCAGGAACTGCACCGCCATATAGAGGAAGGACTGGGTCGGAATATGTCCGACCGCTGTTCCACGGCCATCACCAACTCCCTGCAGACCATGCAGCAGGACATGATAGGTCAGTGCTGCGGGGGTCTTTGCGCTGCCAGAGGTCCGTTTTGGAGGCCCGTCCACAGAAACAACGGCCTTTCCTTGTCTGTCACCTTTGATGATGAGTTAGCTCAAGACCCTCAGGTTCTTGGGGTGTGCTGTGCGTTCACTCCACACACAGACTCCGGAAATCGTCCTGGGTGACCCCACGGGACTGTCCTAGGCTGGGGTTTGGTCTGTCCTGAGATTCACACTTGGCATAAACATCAGCAGGTGTGGCGCCTCGGTCCACAGACCCGTGGGGAGTGCTGGCCTGCCTCTCTGGGAGAGGGACGTGCCGCCCCACAGGCCCCACGGGCCCACTCCTGCCGAACCGTCAGCAGGAGCCTCGGCGGTGGCGGCACGGCCTCCGTGTGCAGCACAGGGCCGAGCTGATGGCCCTTCTCATTTCTGCTCCTGACAGATGGTTTGAAACCCCTCCTTCCTGCGTCTGTGCGGAGTCAGATAGACATGCTGGTCCCTCGGCAGTGCTTCTCCCTCAGCTATGACCTGAACTGTGACAAGCTGTGTGCTGACTTTCAGGAGGACATCGAGTTCCATTTTTCCCTCGGCTGGACCATGCTGGTGAATAGGTTCCTGGGCCCCAAGAATAGCCGCCGGGCCTTGATGGGCTACAATGACCAGGCAAGCAGCGTCCCTGACCCTCGGGCCTCTCCGGAGGCCCTTCTGCACCCTGCCTGCAGACACCCGGGCCGGGCTGACGGGGCTGTCCTGCGGTAACTGCCGTGGCGCGTCTGTTGCCAGCCAGACGGCACGTCACGGCTCCAGGTTTTTGCCACAATTCAGTTGAATGTTACCCTACGCACTGATAATTGTCAAATTTAAAACGTGAGCTGAGTTTTTTTTCTTATATTAAAATAAGCGTCTGTTAAATACAGAAGATTTAAGTGTGCCCATATGGCACCATTTCACAGTTCAGATTTCAAACCACTCCCGTCCTTTCTTCCACTTGAATTACTGTGTGTATTGTTCCTGGTGCACATCCCACACTTGGTGGGACGGCCAGTGCTCACATTTTGTGGGGTCCTCTAGTGCTCCCCTTGGGGCTGGCAGGTCTGTTACGAAGCCTGAATTCTTCCTGGCTGCATGCAAAGCTCATTTGTTGTTTGTTTTTTGTTTTTTGGTTTTTTTTTTGTCTTTTGGAAATTGCAGAGCCACGCTGTGATCCTGTTCCCAGCCTCCGGGCCCGGAGGCTCACTGAGAGTTCTGTTGAATGAGAGACTTGCCACACTTTTCTTAGCCCTCTCGTTGTCTCTCTTCAGGTGCAGCGCCCCATCCCTCTGACGCCAGCCAACCCCAGCATGCCCCCGCTGCCGCAGGGCTCCCTCACCCAGGAAGAGCTCATGGTTTCCATGGTCACCGGCCTGGCCTCCCTGACGTCCAGGACCTCCATGGGCATTCTCGTTGTTGGAGGCGTGGTCAGTGACAAGCCCTGCCCGGGAAGGCTGGGGGCAGGTGGGTGGGCGGGTGGGGGCCAAGGGGCACAGTCCTGGCGGGGGTCCCTGCATTGGCCCAGTAGTGTGTCATGGTGGGCACGCCGGTGGTTTCACGGCCACCAGCGACTGTTCACTGTGGTTGCATGGGGAGCTGTGCACAGCCTGAGCCTAAGCTTCATCGTGTATTCGTTGACTTCTTTAAGTCTCGCTCCACTAACGTGAGGTTTAGACAGCACCAGTCCTGTCTTACAGAGGAGGAACGTCTTGTTGGCTTGCCAAAGACATAGAGTTAGGATTGGAACTCTGATCTCAAGGCCATGTTTGGCCCCAGTGGGGCCCATACTACATGATGGGCAGAGAAGAGGCCTAAGAAATGGACAAAGCTGGGTTCTAGATAGGTGGGTGTGGCCAGGTGCTTCTCCTTTGTAGGTGAGGAAGCTGAGAGCAAAACCTGCAGGGGTTTAAGACAAAGAGCCCAGACTGGGCCTTGAACCCTTGTCTGTCTATCTCCTGGTTTTCTTGCCCTTCCCCTTTCCACCCCAGGGCCTGAGATCACAGGCTGCCTTCTTGATAACTGGGGTGCCCCCCCCACGTCCTGACCCAAGATACGATGCAGCCAGAATAGGTAACACGTTGAGTTTTCCTGACAATGCAGCCTCGCTTTCTCGGTCACGGTCTTTTGAGCTATACGGGGTTGCAGATGTGAAGGTAACAAAACTGCCAGGAGTTGTACTTGGCTTGGAGGGCTGCGGAGGGAACAAATCTGAGGCCCCTTGCCTTCCCTCTCTGTCGGTGGTGCGTGCTGTGCTGCTTTATTCATAGACAGTGACCTGACAGAGCGTCATTAGCTCAGATGCTGATACTTGATGGTCATGAGACCCTCTTAAATACCCCATTTTACCCAAACAACCCTGTGAGTTGGGTGGAGGCCATTATGCCTCTTTTGGGAAGAATGGGTGTAAAGAAACTTGCCCACGTTTCAGGCAGGCAGGCAGGCAGGCAGCACTGAAGCCTTGATTTCTAGCTCCATGTCCAGTGCTCTTTGACCATAACCACACTGCCTTGAACCAAAGTATTACAGACCAGACGAACAGGAGCCACCGACCAAGGAACGAAATGCAGAATTGTACTTGTCAGGGCCATTGGAATGGAATGTCACCGTAGAGCATGCCCACGTTCAGTTTTAGGAATTCTGAGTGTCTGGGTCTATGCTTCTCATCTTAACACCACCTTCCCTTTCTCCTCACCTCCTTTGCATGAGTTATGTCATGTGGCCAACACTCAGTTACCCTTGTTTCTGAACTGGGGCCCTTGGGCAAGTCTGGCAGTGACAGCCGAGAGGATGGGCAGTGGGATGGCAGAGAGTCTGCGTCGGCTCATCACTGTGTCTCTGCAGGTGTGGAAGGCGGTGGGCTGGCGGCTCATCGCCCTCTCCTTTGGGCTCTATGGCCTCCTGTATGTCTACGAGCGTCTGACATGGACCACCAAGGCCAAGGAGAGGGCCTTCAAGCGCCAGTTTGTAGAGTATGCCAGCGAGAAGCTACAGCTCGTCATCAGCTACACGGGCTCCAACTGCAGCCACCAAGTGCAGCAGTGAGTGTCCTCGTCCGTGCCGAGGGGCCAGCCCCTGTGGCTTAGGACTTCCCTCTAGCTTCCCTTTTGGACCTGGCCTGGAAACGGCTGGGTCCCGAGCATCATCTGCCACTGGCCTTCAGCTGTGCTGTGCCGGCTTTGAAACCAGGGACGGGGAGAGGGGTCTTTCCAGGGACACCTTAGGTCCTGGGCTGGGACCACATAGGCCTCTGTTCCCCTAAGGAGGGGGGATATGAGAAGGCGAAGATGAGGGACATTACTTGCAGCATTTATTAAAGGTTGCCTTGGCTTGGTTTACAGGCAGAGCTTTGAGATGCTGAGCCACAAGCCTGTCCTCTGGCATAGCTTTGGGCAGCTGGGGCTGGATTGCTTGGCCTGGCTGGTGGACGGGAGTACTGGCCTGCCTGCCTTACGTCGCTGCGTGGCGGGCCCCTTGCTAGGCACTTCGCACCTCATTTTTCATTTTCTCTGTGACCCCTTTGAAGTAGACGTTGTTTGTATTGGCCTCTCCTTTATTCAAACGGGTAAACAGACTGGAGGAGTCGTCCCTTTTCCCCTGCCACTGGGTGATTAGCGGCAGGGCCGGGATCTGAATCCTGGCCCGTTGTGCCCAAGCCAGGGTGCTCCCGGCTGTCTCCTGGGGTGATGCTGCGTGGGTGGTGGCTGTGACGTCCACGGCCTCGGCGGGGGGCGGGCAGGATTGTGCCACGCTGGGCTGGCGTGCTGGCTGGAGCTACCAGCGGCTGACGCACGGGCTGCGCTGCGCTCGGTAGGATTCAGCCAGCGACGGTGTTCTGCAGAACAGCTGTGTGGTCTGGTCCACCCTGCCTCTCTCTCCCCCAGGGAGCTGTCTGGGACCTTTGCTCATCTGTGCCAGCAAGTCGATGTCACCCGGGAGAACCTGGAGCAGGAAATTGCCACCATGAACAAGAAAATTGAAGTTCTCGATTCACTTCAGAGCAAAGCAAAGCTGCTCAGGTGAGGTCGGCCTGGGTGCTCAGTGGTGGTGGGCTCCGGTGTGCGGCGCGGGTGCGTCTGTGTCTTGGGCGTGGACACGAACCTCCCTTGTGTGTGAGAGGTTAGATGGCTTGCTGCTGGAGGTTCGAGACGTAGGTCCCCGGCATCCAGACGCTTGCAGTCGGGGCCGTGCTGGTGGTGGAGGAACCAAGGCGTCTGCTTCTCCTTAGCGGCCCGTGGCTGGCGCTTGAGCCCTCGGCATCCCTCCAGGCTCGTGTAACCCATTTCCTTTTTGTAAAAGGAAGTTAAGTAACTTGTCTGGGGTCCCATAGGAGATGGTCAGGCCAGGAGTAGAAGAATCCAGGTGTGCATAGTCCTAGCAGTCTGTGATACTCTGCACACTGATTATCTTTCATTGTCTACTGTGTGCTGGGGACTCTGGGCTAGACCTGCCACACGCTTTATTCCATTTCTCTCTGAGCCCAGGGAAGGGGGCAGGTCAGCATTTTTACCCGAAGGAGAGCGGGGTAGGCACCAGGTGGCTGGCAGGGCCCGCGTTGGCACCCAGATCCATGTGGGGTCCCTGTTGAAAGTCAGAGCTTCCGTCCGTGCTTCGCTGGAGAGGATGATTCTAAGGAGCCAGAGACCTGGGTTCTGGCCCAGGCACTCGTGTTTGGACAGGTCATGGAGCTTTCTTAGGTCTCGTTTTCATCTGTAAGACGGAGCAGGATTTCATGACAGAGCCACAGAGCTGAACCTAAAAGCGCTGTGCAAAGGTCCCTGGCCCGCTCAGCCTGAGATAACATCTGCACACGGGGACCCTGTGCTTCCTGCCCCCGCCGCTGACATCATTGCCAGCCCCCTTGGTGACAAGTGGACTTTCCCTCCCTGACAGTGCAGATGCGCCCTCCCCACCCACCAGCCTGGCTCAGGCCTCATGGGACATCTCATGCGGGGCGTGTGTGGTGGAGTGTGTGTCTGCTGCTCGTCACCAGTGGGGACAGGGGGAACCCGTAAGGGCTGTGTATCCGGCAACCCAACCCCTCACCGACAGGAAAACCGAGTTCCGGACAGTTTGGGGACTTGCCTGTGGTCAGGGGAAGCCAGCATAGGGCTTGAGGGTCAGAAAAGCCCGACTTTTGGCTCCACCATGACAGTGTGACTGTAGGAAGTTACGTGACCTCTCTGGGCCTCTTTTCCTTATCTGTGGAGTGGGGGTGATCAGAGGAGTAAACGAAGCTACATGTTAAGCGTCCTTAGAACAGCGCTTGGCCTGTCACGCTATTGCCCGTGATCAGCTCTGAGTGCTACAGAAGAACCATTTCTCTGCAGGAATAAAGCCGGTTGGTTGGACAGCGAGCTCAACATGTTCACTCACCAGTACCTGCAGCCCAGCAGATAGTGGGCCGCCGTGAGCCGGAGCCCGCGTGGGGAAGGGCGGTGCCGCCAGCCGTGTGGGCCTCCCACCAGGGCCACGCACAGCTCCTGCCCGTGGCCGCCACCGTGAGAGCGAAAGCACCCCCGTCTCATACCATTTTGAGCCCCTAATCGCTAGTTTTTTTTTTCCCCCCTTTGCCTGCTGTTGCAGGAAGATCTGGCTCGTACCCTTAAAGGAGACTTTTTAAATGATGACTGTGGACGGCATGGTACCGAGGAGTCGAGTCTTTGCTTTGTCGGGTGCACTTGATTGAGACTCATTTGAGTGCTTGACAAAGTCTTGGGATTTGCCCGCACCGCCGAATGCCTGGTTGGAGCCTTTAAGGGTATCAGGCAGACCCCCTTCTCCGGCCAACACTAACACTGACGCGAGCACACCCGCCTGCCGAGCACTCCAGCACCCCTGCAGAGAAAGGCCGCCTTAGGGAGGGTTGAGTTTTCTTCCCAGGTTGCATTAGAACAAGTTCCAGAAAGGCCAAGTCCGTCGCAGAAGGGCTGTTGCCTGTGTGTGTGTCGGTTTGGCGCTTCAGCGTTTGTGCTCCGCTCCTTCGGCAGAGCATTTCAGACACGTCTTGGAGGGGTGGGGCTTGCCGTGGGTTGTAGGCTGAGGCAGGCCTCGTTGCCCTGGGGTTGGGAAAGATGTTGCAGAAGTGGCTGGAGTCAGAGTGGCTGCGGGAGGGGCCGTGTGGAGAGAGCAGGTAGCTGGTTCCACGATGAGGGAGGGCCTTGACCTCCCTCCTCTTCTTTGGGTCCCTCGTTCTGGTTTCAGTCCTTAGCCCGTGTCGTCTGGTCTTATTGTTGGTCAGAGATGGTTTGGTCCAGAGCGTTCAAGGATGTAGCCGAAGGAAAGATGGCGGAGGAAGAGGGGTGGGGCCCATCCAGGATGGCTGGAGAATGTGGAGTCCACGGAGAACAGGGCCTTCTGTTTGACCTTGCTCTGTGAGGGGCTCACAGGGTCTGAGAGCCCACGCTCTTAGCTTGATTGCATCCCTGTTAGGTTCCTCAAGGCTTGATTGCGTCCCTATTAGGTTCCTTAAGAAACGCTCCCGCCCCTGCCTTGGCCCAGGCTGCCCTTGGCCACCGGTCCTCTGGACTAAGTCTCCTGTGCCAGGGAGGCTGCAGCTGGCTG
>NC_138372.1:8190092-8216455 GCF_054177405.1 Leptonychotes weddellii
TTTGTTCTCTGGTTTTACGTTCGTTTGCTGGAGTGTGAGACGTGCTTGACACAGTGAGTTTTTTCTCTGATGTACTTAAGGTGATCTATTTGCCTGAATTACTCCTGTATCATTGCTGATAATATTGGCACTAAAATAAAACCTAGTTGGAAACACTTTGTGGGACCTCAGTTTACTGTTCTGATGCAAACCACGTCTGCAGGTTGTATTTTGAAATGACCTTAACTTTGTTGAGGGGAAGTTCCAACTGTAATCTGCCTATGGGTTCCTCTTGCTCTTGGAAGGACTCTGATACTCTGAAAACAAAAGGCGTAACTGATCTTTAAGAACCAGGAAATCTAGAGTGATGTCTTTACAGATTTCGCTGTAACTCCAAGCCATTCATTTTTCGCTTAAAAAGTAATGACTCAGACTGACCCACCCTAGTTTGCCTTCTGAGAACTTGGCTGTGAGCTTTCTGTTTTTTGAAGGGCCCTCGGCAGTGACTTGTCCGCCTCCCTGGCCCCCCACACGTGTGCCCCAGGCTCTGGTGCCCCCACTCTCAGCACCGCGCTCGGTGGCAGCCTCATCCTTCCCGATGCCCAGGCCACAAACTTGGGGTGTCATCCTGGACTCCAGTGGCACTTTGCGGGTCTGAACTTCCTCCGACCACCCCGCACTCCCTGGTGCCCTCCGCTTTGGCCGCACTGGTTCCTTGCTGTTTGAAACTGCTAAGTACATAACCTCCTTAAGTCTTGGCCCTGGCTGACCCTCTGCCTGTTCCCCCAGACGTCACGGCTAATTCTTTTACCTCCAAGCCTGCTGAGATGTTACCTCGTCTGGATCTTCCCAGACTACCCTATTTAAAATCCCTCTTTCTTTCCCTGTTCCTGGTACTTCCGAGGACCGTTAACCCTGCAGCCTGTGGAATAGCCATGTTTTCCGAGTAACCATCCTCTAGCATGTAATACGGTTTGGTGTGTCCACGTGCTAGAACACTAGCTCTGTAAGGCCTGAGATTTTTGTTTGTTTTGTTTATTGATAACGTGCCAGGCATCTAGTCCGGTGCCTGGCACAGAATCAGAACTCAGTATTGATACTTGCTGAATTAATGAATCCTGTCCTGATAACACAGTCCACATCTTATCAGCCCTCCAGGGTTGGGGGCCAGAACACAATTGCTACTGGAAACTTCCTAAGAGTAGTCATGGGACTAGGGGCTTTCAGATGTTCCAATCTCAGCACTGTAGGGCTGATGGGTCCTGGATTGGAGCCTGTCTTAATTTCCCAAAGCCCAGTGGCTTTCAAACTTACTTTTCTTCCTCCCTCCCTCCCTCCCTCCCTGCCTCCCTCCCTCCCTCCCTCCCTCCCTCCCTTCCTTCCTCCCTCCCTCCCTCCCTCCCTCTTTTTTACCCACAATTAGAAATAACATGATGAACCAGCATACATGTGTACATGTGTAGGTGCAACCAAAAATTTAAAGTTGGTCAGTGCCCTTTTCCTGTGATAACACAGGTATTCTCTCTTCCGCTGCTATTTGCAACCCACTAAGTCGTTCACCAGCTACTAGATGATGACCCGTATTTGGAAAAAGATGTTCTACACCCTGTTCCATACTCAACACCGCCTAGTTCTCTATCCTCAGTCAAGACCAGATGCCGGTGGTTGCTCAGCCTACCTCATCCACCCACTGAGAGTTCTGGGGAATCCAAGAGGTGGGATTTTTGGTTTTCCAGTAACAGTGTCCCTATTTAATCACAAAGTATGTGGCCAGAATGTACGCCTCTTCCAAGGCTGGGCCCTCTTCACAGACGTCAGCTAAATTCACTCTTGTCCTCCAGGACAGGGATTTCTGGCTCTGAGCCAGACTCTCAGGCTTGAGATTAGAACAATCAATTTTTAATGAGCGCTTAGCATGTGTCAGACATTGATATGTATGAACCCAAATCTTCTCAGAAATTCGGTGATCTATTTGCCTCTGTGCAAATGAGGAAGTTCATGAATTCATCGAAGTATTTGAGTGCCTACTATGTGCTAATGAGCATGGTGCTAAGCATTAGAGATACAGCAGTGAGTAAGGTGGATAAAAATCTCTGTCCTTTTAGAGCTGGTATGCTAGTGGAGGGAGGCAGACTACAGGCAAAACCAGTTGAGTAAAAGACATATCAGCAGATAAGGACTATGGGGGAAAATGAGGCAGGGAAAGTTTGGGGAGGGTGTAACAACAGTGTGGTTGGGGTAGGCCTTCTGAAAAGACAACATTTGAAGGAAGACAAATGGGAATGAAACCCTGGGGATATCTGGGGCAGTGCGTTCTAGATGGAGGGACCAGCAGGTGCAAAGGCCCTGAGGTAGGAGCATGCCCAATATCTTCAAGGAACAAAATAAGACTAGTGTGACTGGAGTGAGGGAGGGGGAGAGGAGTAGGAGATAAGGTATGAAAAGGAACTGGAGGCAGATTGGGATCTCACAGGTAAGGACTTTGGCTTTACTCTGAGTGAGGCAGATGCAATTGGAGAGCTTTGAGCAGAGGAGTCCCATAAGCTGACTTCCATCTTAATGGGGTCTCAGGCTGTTGTGTAGACAACAGAGTAAGGATGGAAGCAGGGGGACCTGGCAGAAGATGACCAGTGTTCCAAGGAGGAGAAGATGGTGCCTGGGGCCGGGCGGCTGTGATAGAGGTGGTGGAAAGCGCTCAGGTTCTGAAGTCCTTTTAAAGATCCAAATGGGGGGGCGCCTGGGTGGCTCAGTCGTTAAGCGTCTGCCTTCGGCTCAGGTCACGATCCCAGGGTCCTGGGATCGAGCCCCGCATCGGGCTCCCTGCTCAGCGGGAGGCCTGCTTCTCCCTCTCCCACTACCCCTGCTTGTGTTCCCTCTCTCACTGTGTCTCTCTCTGTCAAATAAATAAATAAAATCTTTAAAAAAAAAAAAAAAGATCCAAATGGGGGGTGCCTGGGTGACTCAGTTGAATATCTGATTCTTGGTTTCGGCTCAGGTCATGGGTCTCAGGGTTGTGGGATCAAGCCCCACGTTGGGTGGAGTCTGCTTGGGTTTCTCTCTCTCTCATAAACAGATAAATCTTAAAAAAAAAAGAAAAAGAAAAAGAAATGATGTGCTGTGCTGTGCTGACAGATTGGATGAGTCGTGGATGACTCAGGGTCCTGGGCACATGGTGGGAGGGGGAGAGCTTCAGTGGAGCAGGTTTGGGGGAAATCAGGAGTCCCTTTTGGACATGTTAAATGTAAGGCCCCTCTTCTGTAGTTGGATACAAGAACTTGGAGCTCCGTGGAGTCTGGCCTGGAGGTACACATTTGGGAGTCGGCACATGGATGGTGCCTTGGCCAGGGTTCCCCAGAAAGCAGAGCCTCAAGCAGAAGGCTCATGCACCCTCACTTATTTCTGCAGAACAACCCCAGAGAGAGGCAGGGAGGGAGGGAGGAAGAGAGAAGTGGGAAGGAAGGACAGCTAGCAGAAGGATGCATTATAGAGCTGGCTGCCGTTAGATGTGCCTGCAGAGTAACAGGCGGTGACCTTGAGAAGCCACGCGGGCAAATCTCGTATCTTGGTGGGGACGGGGGGGGAAGAATTTACCCACTATTTCTTTCTTCCCACTGGTTGAAGATTTGCCCCTTGGGGCACTGACTCTGTATTTCTGGGTTGCATATATGAATGCTGGGGCACCTAACTGGGGTCCATGGTGGGTGATGGAGGTGAGGGGCACAAGCGTGGGCTGGGGCTGTGGTGTGGGTCGGTTGTGGTCGCCACAAGTCACCCAGCCCAGGCGGGGCTGAAGCAACAGGCAAGGGAGGCCAGGAGGGTCTGAAGGGGGGCAGAGGGTTTATGTAGAAAAGTCTACCCCTCAAATCACTCAGAGCTACACTTGCCTTCCCTCCCGTCTTGCCCGGGAGGGGAGGTCTAAGTCTGACCTAACAGAGCCCTACGAGGCGGTAGCCCGCACAGTCTCTGCCTCGGGGGACTAGCTGCTGGTACAGCTGGTCCCTCGTCCAGCCCCATTCTAGATTGCCCTTGTCCTCGTCTATGCTGCAACTGCTCTGGTTCCTGGTGGGGTGATGCAGACTTCCTCCCAGGGGACCTGAGCCCTTGGCTGTCTGGTCCTGCTTGGGCCATGATTGCCACGACTGCCACTTGCTGCTACCAGTGGGTGTGGAGACACCAAGAGACAGACACTGAGGGGGTTCCCGACACTCCCCTGTCCCACCGAGTAGCCGCAGCCCTGGCTCCTCACGGGGACCAGAGTCTTGACCCACAGCAGCACAGCGACTCTGCCTGCTGGTCCGCCAGCATGACGGGCCCAGCCACCGGGGGATGGCCACATCTTCAAGTTCGATGGGACCCTATCGTGTCCCTCAGCAGAAGCTTCCTGCCCCCGGGCACAGGAAACATGAACTCCAGAAGTGGGTCACTGGAGTGATGGAGGGAGGGGCCTCTACTTACACCCTCTGCTTCCTGTCCCCGCGTATTCTAGCCACAGGGGACACGGTGGCCTTTCTCAGCTGCTTGGAGAGCAGAACTGTGAAGTATGGTCCCTGAGCTTGGTCCTTCCAAGCTATGCCACTCGGGTGTTGGGGTTCCTGGAGAGATCACTGGATCCTTTGGTCAGATGCCCATTGTTCCACATTTTGCCAAAAAACAGGTCACTTGGTGTGAGGCGATATGTGTATACCATGTCACTACATCAGGGAATCTAAAGCCCTCAGATGGTGGTGGGGGTGAGCCCCTCCCCCCCAGGGTGGTCAGGGGGAACCATATGTGGATTAACATTAATCTCAATAAATACAAATTGCCCCCCTCCAGGGTGGACGGAGGACAGATGCAATCCACCTGCTACCGGTGGCTGGCTGGTCCCTTGGAGATAGCATATGGAGGGCTCAGCTTTGGTCCTGCTTCGGCAGACCAGGCGTTCAGGACCTCCCCGAGCCTTCGGGAGAGGAGCCCGGGCCACTTCACCCCTGTCGTCATGACTGCTCTGTCTGTCCTTGGGCCCTGTGTACCCGCACTAGGGTGGCTGCAAAGGGAGGCTGGCTGACGTCTACCAGCATGTCACCCATTCCAGATGTTTGTTGACCGTCTCCCCTGCCCTGGACATTCTCCGATGGGTGGATTGAGACACATTTTTCATCTGTTGTGCCCCTCCTGGTGCTCACTGGCTCACCTTCTTAACCTCTCCCCAGTTCTCCGGGTCCCCCATCTTCCGAACTTTCCCCCCTAAGCTCCTGGCCACCAGCCAAATCACCTGCCACCACCCAGGGCTTTGCATGTGTCTGTCCCTCAGGCCGTTCATCCCTCTTTATGCGTGGGTGACCAAGTGTGCAGTGCACAGCTGTGTCCACTGGGAGGATTGGCCTTCGTCTTTGTCCTCAGGGCCACTCCTGAGAGAGGGTGGGGGCACGGGAGTGACAGCCGTCCATTCCAGCTAGGGCAAACACACTGTGCCCAATGAGGCCAAGTTCTTATTTGTTTCTTTTACATGCTTCACATCATTTTTTAAAAAAATATTTATTTACTTATTTGACACAGAGAGGGCGCGCGAGCAAGCACAGCTGGGGGAACGGCGGGCAGAGGGAGAGGAAGAAGGAGGCTCCCCGAGGAGCAGGGAGCCCGATGTGGGGCTTGATCCCAGGACTTTGGGATCATGACCAAAGGCAGACGGTTAACCGATTCACACTTTTAAACAGCTTTATCGAGATTTTATTTATTTAATTAATTATTTATTTTAAAGTGGGCTCTATGCCCAATATAGGACTTGAACTCATAACCCTGAGATCAAGAGTCACATGCTCTACCGACTGAGCCAGCCAGGCGTCCCTTATTGAGATATAATTTATATACAATAAGCTGCATGTTTAAAGTGTGCATTAAGTTTAGACATATGTATGCACCATGAGACCATCACCACAACCAAGACAGTGGACATAGCCATCACCCCCAAGGTTCCCTCATGCCCCGTTATCATGCCTTCTTCCACCCCCTCTCCTAGCAACCACTGATCTATCACTACAGATCTGTTTACATTTTCTAAAGTTTTATACAGATGGAAGATACAGTACATACTCTTTCTTTTCCATGCAACATAATTAACTTGAGATGTATCCATATTGTGCATATCAATAGTTTATTCTTTTTTATTGCCGAGTAGTATCCATTGTATGACTATACCACTATTTGTTTATCCATTTATCTGTTGACCTATGTTTGGCTATAACTGCTATGAATATTCATATGCAAATCTTTGTATGGACAATTTTTCCCCCTTGGATAAATGCCTAGGAGTAGAATGACTGGCTTGTATAGTGGGTATGAACTTGTTAAAAAACAACAACAACAACAACACAGCTTTATTGAGGTGTAATTTACACACCATAAAATTCACTCATTCTAAGTGTACAATTAAATCATTTTATGGGGCGCCTGGGTGGCTCAGTCGTTAAGTGTCTGCCTTCGGCTCAGGTCATGGTCCCAGGGTCCTGGGATCGAGCCCCGCATCGGGCTCTCTGCTCCGCGGGAAGCCTGCTTCTCCCTCTCCCACTCCCCCTGCTTGTGTTCCCTCTGTGTCTCTCTCTGTCAAATAAATAAATAAAATCTTAAAAAAAAAATCATTTTAGCAAGTTTACAAAGTTGTGCAGCCTTCACCACAATCCAATTTTAGAGCGTGTCCAGCACCCCAAAATGATCCCTCTTGCTCTCCCTTTCTCTCTCCTTTTTTCCCTTCCTTCCATCCTCCCTCACTCCTATCCTTTCTTTTCTTCCTGTTAATTTGCTGAATTACACTGATTGGTTTTAAAATGTTCTGGTGAAGTCACTTCATCTTGTACAACCTCGTTTTTGGTTTTCTCTGTAAAATGGAGCTGGCATGCTCCGCGTACAAATTGGATTGCAGGTATCTGTGTTCGTGCTTAACCCACTGCCTCTCCCTCTCCTTCAGCCAGGGACCCTTCTTCCTTCTCTGCCTCCCAGTGCCTAGCACTGTGCTTCTTGGTGCAAAGTAGGCACGATAGATACTGGAAAGAAAGTATGAAAGAGTGAGTCTCCAGCCGCCGACTACCCCACTCCCGCCCGGCCTCCCACAGCTGAATTCCGCTGCTTGGGAGCAGCTTCAGGTCCAGACTCTGAAACTGCCGCCGCCTAACCTGGCGTGGCCGGCGGCCCCGTCCTGACCAATCGGAGCTCGTCCTCGGGGCGCCTGGGTGGCTCAGTTGGTTAAGCAACTGCCTTCAGCTCAGGTCATGATCCTGGAGTCCGGGAATCGAGTCCTGCGTCAGAGTCCCTGCTCAGCGGGGAGTCTGCTTCTCCCTCTGATCCTCCCCCTCTCATGCTGTCTCCCATTCTCTCTCTCAGATAAATAAATTAAAAAAAATCTTAAAAAAAAAAAAATCGGGGCTCGCCCCCATCCCTGTAATCGACGACCAGGCCGCGGTCTCGGAAGTTGACCAATCAGCTCCTGAGTCCCGCTGTTAGGCCCGCCCCAATGTTGAAACTGCCGCTTCTGAACGCGGAGTAACGTTCGCAGGAGCGTCCGGCTCCGCCCGCAATCTGACCAATCAGGGCGGCCGGGTCGGGCCCCGCCCCCAGCCGGCGAAGCGAGGGGTGGCCGGGCGGAACTCCCGGCTGCGAGAGCCTCGCTGGGGCGGCGGGCTTCCGGGCTTCCAGGCTACCAGGCTACCAGGCGGTGAGTGCGGGAGCGGCGGGGCTGGCGTGGGGAGGAAGGACTCGGCCCCTGGTGTGGGCGGTCCACAGGTGACCAGTGTGGGTGAGGCGGGTGGGGGGGCCGGGCCGGCTTTCTGAGAGGAGGGTCTGGCCTGACCCGGCGTTAAAACCCGCCCGGTGCACAGTGAGGGAGACTGAGTTTCTGGGTGGAGCCTGGGCCTGGATCCCAGAGGCGATTAGGAAGCCCCTTCCCCAGCCTACAGAAATCCCTTCTAGAGGCATCTGTGTGTCTTTGAGCCTGGGTCCCTGGGGGCAAAAGGTTGAGAGAGGAGGAGGAAGGAGAAGGCGTCCCAGGCACCTCTCAGCTGCAAGAGGTCCTGGAGCCAGATTCCCGTTTAAATCCTGGCTTTGTCACTTACTAGCGATGTGAGGTGGGGCAAGTTGGTTAACTCCTCTGAACTTTGGTTTCTTGATTTGTAAAAAGAAAGGGAAGATGGAAGGGTGGGCAGGACAGAGGGAAGCCTCCCTTCAGAAGCCTGATCTGTGTTGGATTCACAATTTATAATACTTTACCTTTGTAGACTTGCCCTAATTGTTTTCTACAAATTAAACTAATTTCATAGTTAAGATTGTTAAAGGGGGATTGTTCCCTTTTGGGCATGTAAGTAAACACAGTCTGGCCAGTTTAATAATAGACATTTGTTGAGTGCTCACTGTATACCAGGCACCATACTAAGGCTTAACATGCATTACCTTGTTTAATCCCTACAGTAATTTCAGGAGGTCTGTTATCATTTCTGTTTGGCACATGAGGAAACTGAGGCACAGAGCAATTAAATAACTTGCTTGAGACTGCACAGTTAAGGAGTAGTAGAGTGGGGATTCAAACCCAGGCCTCTGGCTCCACAGGGCAGCCTCCTTGGCCGGTGTCATGCTGTCTTCGTTTAGGTAGAAGAGCTGGGCCTGGAACCCAGCCCGAGGGTACACCACAGCCCAGGAGGAAGCCACGCCATGCGCCTGGGATGGTGGAGACCAAGGACTTGGTGCAGCTCCGGCAGCTCAACTTGGCACTCCTGAGGCAGCTGTGGGTCGGGCAGGATGCCGTGCGGCGGTCGGTGGCCAAAGCAGCCTCAAAGGTGAGCATCCGCCTTGAGAACTTGCAAGGGGGGGCGTGAAGGGGCTCCCTGACCAGGCAGGTCCCAGGCCTCCTGTGCAACACGCCCAGTTTAGAGAAAACTGAGGCCCAGCAAAGAAGGGACTGGCCTGGGATGCTGCAGAGGCCGGAGCAGGGATGAGGATTGAGGAACCAGGACTTTGTGCCTAGTGCAGGCCAGCTGGGTGGGTAGCTGGGCCACTCCCTGGATGACCTGGCCTCTCTGTTCCAGTCAGCTCTGGACTCCAGCAGCAGCTGTGACTCCCAGACACCATCGTCCCAGGAGACGTCATTAATGGCCCTCAGAGCCTCCGGCCTACACCCTGCCCACCAGGGTGATCCCTGTGATATGTCCAGGCCTGGTGGGACCAGCTCTGGAGTGATCTTTCTCCCTTCTGCCAAGTACCGACACCAGGCGTCCCTGGGCTCACTGAGGCCCTACTCGGCACCCTTGCTGGCCATCTCAGACCCAAATGACCCAGCGCTTTCAGCAGAGCTGGACAGTCCAGGGCCTCAGGAGGTCCAGGCCCAGAGCTCCACCCTGGATCAACAAAGGAGGCTGTCCAAGGTAACATGGGAGAATAGAACTTCCTTGAACTTCAGTCTCCCTATCTCACAAATGCACTCATCGGCAGGCTCCCTTCAGGGTGGGAGGCTTCCTGGAGATACCTTGAGTCATGCCCAGCTCAGCTGAAGTGCTTAAAAAGTGGTGGTTGTTAGTTTCTCGGCACTTTGGGAAGAAGGTGATGAGCCCATTATACAGATGGGAAGACCAAGGCTCAGAGGCCACGCTTGTTCAAAGTCGCACGTAGAGGGGTATTGCGGGCCAAACTCTTCCAACTCCCAAGCCCCTAGCTGAGTCCTGGGGCTCATGTCAGGGTATAAGTTAAGACATGGCCCCTTTTTTTCCCGCAAGGTGGGGCCTCCGGGCTGGGCCTGCACGCCTAGCCCTTGCCCCTCTCTGTCTCCCTCCTCAGTCAAGAGTGACCCTCAGTGAGGAGTCTGCATTGCCTGACAGGAGCGGGCGCTTCTGGCCATACTTGGGCTACGACTGGATTGCAGGTATGGCCCGCCTCCACATGCCTGCCTGAGCCCTACCGGTGCTGAATGAATGAGTCAGAGCTGCCATATTCTTTTTTTTTTTTTAATTAGAGCGAGCGAGCACGAGGGGAGGGAGGGACTGAGAGGAGAAATAGATTCTCCACTGAGCAGGGAGCCAGACATGGGGCTCCATCCCAGGACCCCGGGATCATGACCTGAGCCAAAGGCAGACGCCCAACCGACTGAGCCACCCAGGCACCCCAGAGCCACCATATTCTTTAGCATGTATTGGTGCCAGGCCCCTGCAAAACTCCGTGTGCATATCGTCTCTTTACATCGTACTGCCTATCCCCCTAACCCCCCACCCTCAGCAACCTCAGTGGCCTGGCTGGTCTCCCTCTGGCTTCGTCCACCCCATTACTATCCATTTTTGAATGGCAGCCAGAATGAAACCTGGGAATCAGAGTACTTAGCACTTAGAATAAAATACAAAATCCTTATCTGGCCTTACGAGGTAAGACCTGGCCCCAGGTAGCTCTGTGACGTGACCTCTCACTATCAGCCTCTGGCTCTTTGCTCCAGCCTCATGGGCCTCCTTGCTGGTCCTTGAACGTGCCACACTCATGGCAGCCTCAGGGCCTTTGCACTTGCTGTCCCTGCTGCCTGGAATGCACTTCCCCAGGTTCACACCCTCTGGGTGTTTTTTATCATTGAGGGCCCAGCTCAGGGGCTAGGCCTTCTGTGAGCATAATGTCGTAGGGCCCCTGCCCCCCACATCCCTGCCTGTGGCATCAGTCATTTGTATGTTCTTCATATCATTCGTTCTCAGGAATCGTCCCATTTCCTTATTTCTTAGCTGAGTTCTCCAGTAGAATGTAAGCTTCATTCGAGCAGGGCCATAGCCATCTTCTTGCTCTATCTCCCGAGGCTGAGCTTAGAGGTGTGTGACGCATAGTAGGTCCTCACACGACACCTGTCGAATGAGTGAGTGAGCAGCCATAAGAGGTTGCTGCCATTTGGCTCCCCATTTCATAAAGGGGGAAACTGAGGCACAGAGAGGTTGAGTTACTTCCTGGAGGCAGGTGCTCCAGGGGGTTGCTGAGTCCCAGCGGTGGTGGGGACACAGGCCCTGTCCCCAGCATTTCCCGGCCTCTCAGCTCGCTGCCTTGCTTCCCATTTCTGGAAAGTGGAGGCGCCTGCCTCCTGCCTGCCCTGTCCCTGTGCTCACTCTCCTTCCCGAGGGTGAACGAGCGCCCCCATCTCAGGCCTGTTCCTGCCTTTGTGTGCTCTGCCCCATCCCCTCTGGGCTCCTGGAGGATTTGCTTCCTGCGAGTCTCTCCTGCCTCCTCGTTCAGTCCCATGAGCATGTGGACACTGGGAAGGGTGAGGAGAACAGGTTTTAGGGAGCACCTGTTACAGGTGTTCTGTGAGCTTCCCTCGGCTTTACTCCTCTTATCTCCGCCGCCCTTCACGATGATCTATTAGGCCGGCGCTGCTGTCGTCCCCCGTCCCCGTGGACAGATGAGAAGGCTGAGCTGCCGGCCCTGAGGCACTTCACGAAGTCTCCCATCTGCTCAGCTGTAGAGCTGCAACGTGTTATTTTCTACCCTGATGAAATATTTCTATTTTATTTTATTTTGTTTAGTTTAGTTAAGATTTTATTTATTTGAGAGAGAGCACGAGCGAGAGCACACAAGCAGGGGGAGTGGGAGAGGGAGAAGCAGGCTCTCCGCCGAGCAGGGAGCCCGATGTGGGGCTCGATCCCAGGACCCCGAGATCATGACCTGAGCCGAAGGGCAGACGCTTCACGACTGAGCCTCCCAGGCTCCCCCCCTTGCCACCATATTTGTAAGGCTTACGAAGGCAGGGCTTTGTCTAGTTCCCTCCTCTCTCCCTGGCACTTCAAACTGCAGCCCCTAGGAGGGGCTCTGTAAGTATTTTTTGTTTAAATATTTTTTGCACGGACGATAGGCTGTGCGTGAGGGTAGACACACACGGAGGCAGGACCAGCAGTCACAACGAGTGGCGCGTGCCCTCCAGGTCTGTACGAGGCAGAGTGGGGGCAAAGCAGGTCGACTGGAGTGCTGTGCCGAGTGCCCCCTAAGGCTCGGCCGGCAGCCACACAGCAGCTGCTGGTGCTTTGCCCACTCCAGGCTCTCTGGACAACAGCTCACCCATCACCAGCAAGCCTGAGGCCTTTTTCTCCAAGCTACAGGATTTCCGGGAAGCCAACAAGGAGGAGTGTATCAACAGTGACCCTGAGTGAGCAGGGGTGGCCGACGGGTGGGCAGGGCGGCTCAGGGACCCCATTGCCCGGCCTGCTCACCCCTGTCCCCTCACAGACCCCAGTTCCTAGGCCCGTGGGACAGCAGTGGTGTGGAGGAAGACCATGAGTGTGAGTGGAAATTCTCGGCAGGCGCCCCATAGCCTGGCTGAGCGAGGTCTCGGGGGGCCTAGGGAGGCAGCTGGGGTGGTGGGGACTCAGGGAGGGGGAGCCTAGGGTCCAGACAGGGTGGGGCAAGCCTTGGGTCAGGGCTGGGGAGTGGCGGGGAGCTGAGGCCAAGCCTGTGGCACCCCACCGCCCCCCTCCCCAGCCGCCTCCTTTCCTGTGCGCCCCCCACTTCTGCTGCTCTGTGCTCAGGGGGGTGGGGGCGCTGGCTCAGTCACACGAGCACCCGAGTCTTTGCTTTGGGTTCCCATCCGCAGCAGACGATGCACACACGTGTGTACGTCATGTCGGGTTCGTGTTCTGTGTGTGTACGCCTGTGCGTGTGGCCGTGGGGGAGGTGGGGTTGGCGGACTCGTGCGGTGGGGGCAGCAGGGGGCGATCAGGGATCTGGGGGTCCAGCTGAGAGGAGCTGCTGCTTCTTCCGGCCCCACAGGCGTGTACTGTTACCGCGTCAACCGGCGCCTGTTTCTGGTGCCTTCCGATCCTGGCGCCCCTTGCCGCCTGTGCCGGACACCTCGGGACGAGAAGCGTCCTGAGACTCGGGTGCGGACAGCGCAGGTCAGGTGAGTGGCCTGAGCAGGTAGGACCCCTCGGGGCAGCCGGAGGGGCGGCAGCGGCTGAGGAGAGGAGCCGAGCCTGAGGCCTGCCAGTCCTGCGGGAGGGCAGGGTGGGCCCCCTAGCCGCCAGCAGGCACCCGCAGCCGGGCCTCCTCTGTCCACTGTCCCCCCCGCAGGGTGAGCATCCCGCTGTCTGTCCTGGACCCCCCGCACCAGTACCGCATCCACCGGCGGAAGAGCTTCGACGCCTCCGACACGCTGGCCCTGCCCCGGGTGAGCAGCAGTGTGGGGCTGGGTGGAGTTGGGCTCGGAGCCCAGGTCCCCAGGAGGATCCTGAGGCCCAGAGAGGGCCAGAGACTGGGCCGAGGCCACACAGCGAGGCTGGGCACAAGGAGGGCGAGCACCCAGGTCTGTGGAGTTCAGGCTGGGCCGCTTCCATCACCTGGCACTGTGCTTGTTCCCTGTTCCTCGCCCACCCCGTGCTTCCAGGATAAGTGTCTGCCCGCCTGCTGGCGTCACGCACATGCGCCTCATTGATTGAGCTCTTGGGTGCTGTGTGCGGAGTCCTTAGGAGGATTACCTCATGGAGCCCTCACAGCAGCCAAGACTGTGGGTCCTGTTGCCATCCCACTGTACAGATAAGGAGACTGAGGCCGAGGGAGGTCACTGGTCTCAGATCAGCAGGTGGAAGAGCAGGGATTTGAACCCAGGTCCTTATGTTTCCTAGTGTCTCCCATGGAAGCGTTCTTTGTGTCTCCCGGGTAGCGGGGAGCCCGTGGGGGCCCCACTCCCAGTTGAGGCTGGGGGAGCTGGGATTATGGGGAGGAGAAGGGATGCTGAGGAAAGTCGGTCTGCTCATCTGTAAAATGGGCACAGCAAACAGTCCTCAGACTGGTGGGGTGAGTGGGGCACTTCAGTGATCAGTACCTGTCAGGGGCGTGGGGCAGAGTCCGGCACACAGGAAGCGCTCTGTCAGTATCCATGGGCTTCCCTCCTTCTGTCTCAGGCCAGGGGCCCAGGGCCTGGGTCAGCAGGGAAAGGAAGGCCTGGGGTAACCCAGTGGGTGGACACGGGCCCTGCCCTGGGGGAGCCTCAGTCTCCAGGGAACATCAGGACTGTTTGGGGGGACACAGCCCCAGCTAGGGGACGCTGGCAGTCCAAGGGGAGAGGCACAGCCCCCTCCCTGGGGTGCGCCCCATCAGAAGGGAGCCTTAACCCCTCACTCTCCACAGCACTGCCTGCTGGGCTGGGACATTCTCCCTCCAAAGTCTGAGAAAAGCTCAGCCCCCAAGAGCCTGGACCTCTGGTCCTGTGTCTCCTCCGAGGCCCAGCACCGGAAGCTGTCAGCTGCCAGTACTTCTCACCTGGTATGGTCCAGGGTGCCCCAGGAGGGACAGACGCCTTGGAGCAGGCCTGGGGGGGGTGGGGGGGGCAGATCGGGGCAGAGAGTGCAGGGCCCCGGCCCCCCAGCCCTTGGCACCCTTCCAGGCTCTTCTGCTCCCTGCCAGCTCCCCACCCCACCCAGGAAGGTGACCCCGACTCTGATCCAGAAGGGAATGCGGTGGGAACTGAGGGTGACCTTTCAAGTGGCCCCCTCTGACACCTCCCCATTCACCATCCAGGCCCTGCCAACAAGGGTCCCACCCTGCACCCCAATCTGGTCAGAACCCCAGCCGTGTGCCCCCTGGCTGAAGCCCTGAGGACTGGCCACTTGGAGGAGGACAGAGCCCCTGCCATCACCTGTAACCCGTCTCCCCTGTTAGGGCGCCCACGACCAGGGAGGTGGACTTAGGCCCCACCCTCCTAGGTGGGCAGGTGGATGGCCCCACGCTTTTCTCCTTCCTGGGGACAGAGGTGGGGGCTCCAGGGTTGAGCGGGGAGCGGGTGAGAGGATTCTGTGACATGTTCATAAATAAAGCTCAGTACTCTGTGCAGCTCCAGATCGCCTTGTGTGCTGGGTCTGTCCTGCTGATGCCCTCAGTGTCCAGGAGGTGCCCCGGCAGCAGCCTCTTCCCCTCACCCGGGGACAGACACATCTGACAACCCCCATTGGGCCAGGTGATTCCATGGCCCCGGGCGTGGCTCTGCAGCTCCCAGCTCTGGGCAGGTGGCCTCCCAGGTGGGGGCTTGGGGCTCAGGGGCTCAGGCAGGCCCCCATGGATGAGGCTGAAGCTGTGGACAGCAGGCAGTGAGTTCTCCCCTTCTTCTTGGTCCCTAAAGCTGGGGTCCATTGACGGGGGGCTTCTCCTGAAGTCTCTGGGCTGGTGGCTCCTCCCCTGCCCTCTCTAGCCCAGCCCTGGGAGCCCCGGGTGATCAGAGCCCCGACAGGCACAGACGGGGAAACCGAGAGCCAGGCGGTGAGCTGGAGGCAAGGTTGGCCGAGGGCCCAGATCTCCCCTCCTGGGTTACCAGCCAGTGTCTGTCTTCCTCCTGATAGGTTGAACAATATGAAAATTCCTGGTTTTGTAGGATAAAAACGGACTAAATGGGAGCCCGAAGGCCAGAGGAGGCACATGGTTTTTTCTGAGGTTTCTCAGCTCAGAGGGCTGGAACGAGGGTTATGGTCTCCCGTGGCCTCCACGAGAGCCGTGACGCGGGGGAAGCTTGGTCCGCCCGCTGCGCACGGCTCCCATGTTAGTCAGGGTGGGCGAGGTTCTGCTGCAGTAGCTGATGAACCCCTCGCTCTCGGGGCCCTTCTGTGGGTTCCAGTCTCCACATTCACACCAATGCTTATTTTTTGCTTTTTTGATGATAGCCATCCGAATGGGTGTGAGTTGGTATCTCGTTGTGGTTTTTGGTTTGTATTTCCCTGGTGATGATTGATGGGGAACATCTTTTCTTGTGCTCATAGGCCATTGGTATGTCTTCTTCGGAAAAATGTGTGTTCAAGTCCTCTGTTCATTTTTAAATGGGGCTGTTTGGGGGTTTTTTGTTTGTTTGTTTTTTATATGTTGTTCACTTGTAATTTGAAGTCATAGGGCCTGTGGGAGTCAGTGGTTTTGTTAGAAATTCTTTGGCCAGAGGGAAAAGAGAATCTGGAAACCTTTGGCCAAACAAAAATTACGAATTTACAGCTGAGATCAGCTTAGAAGTTCAGCTGACGCAGAAAAGCAACAGTTTGAACAAGACAAATGTTTCCCATAAAAGTCCTGACTGCAGTGCTGGGCCATTAAAGCCTCAGGGTAAGTGGTTTCTCTGGAAACAGAATTCTTTTGAAAATGTAGGTTTCACCCGTTTACTTCCAGTCACTCCTGTGTGCAAGAAACCACACCCATGGTCTCCAGACACTGTGACACCATTGATAGTCAGACTCACCCTTTGTCTGCCACCAGGAAAAATGGGTCTAAACTCTGATGCTCAGGCTGTGAGGTCATGCTAATTTCAGAGATGTTAAAATGTGAAAGAATTTGCATCTTAGAATTAATGAGACACAAAAAGTCTTTTTTTTATTAAAAGAAATTACTGTTTTTTAAAGATTTTATTTACTGATTTGAGAGACCAGAGGGAGAGAGCACAGAGGGAGAGGGAGAAGCAGGCTCCTCACTGAGCAGGGAGCCCGATGCGGGGCTCGATCCCAGGACCCTGGGACCATGACCTGAGCCGAAGGCAGACGCTTCACCGACTGAGCCACCCAGGCACCCTGAGACACTTTCTATGTACTGACTTCTGAGTTCTGTGCACCCCCCTGGCTGTCTCAGTGGTGCTCTCCGCGGTGGCTTCCTTGGGGCCTTCAGGGGCAGTGGGCCGGGGTGGGAAGACTTAACCTGATCTTTGCTGCTGGTCTGCCTGCCAGTGTTTCAGGGAGGCTAAGGAGGACTCGGCCCTGGGCTCCTGTCCAGCCCACGCTGCCTCTCCTGAGCTATTCCGGATGACCGCTTCAATCTGGGGGAAATAGGCTTCTTCAAACCTAAGGGTCCCCAAGAATGAAGGTCACCGGCAGAGACCCCTGGACAGAGTTTCATGTCTCCCAGGCCCACTTCACTCAGCCTGCAGCCTTTCCCCCTGCTGTCCTGCCCTCCCAGGTACCCGCGCACCCTTCTGCGTTCTTCGAGGCCCCTCCGTCCCCCCTCACTTAGGGTTGCCCAGACCTCTTCCTGTCCCCCACCTTCACCCCTTCCAGCTCCCACTTAACCCTCCACATCTCAGCCGCCATGCCCCTCAGATGCACCCCCCCTCCCGTCACAGTCTTCCCTTCCCCACACTTGTCCATTCCCGGCCTTATAGCTTATTAAGTGTCTGATCATGCGCTTCCTTGCTTCGTGTCTCTCTCCCCTGCTAGAATGTAATAGCTTTGTGAGAGCGGAGGGAGTCTTTTTTTCTTAGTTGGAATTTCTTTTTCTTGTTTTCTCAAAAGTAGTGGTTAACCTGTATTCAGGATCGGGTGTTTTCGTCCACCTGGTTTCCCACCTGCATCAAGAAGGTGATAAGAGGAGGCTTTAATTTCCCTGAGCCAAAGGAGGCTTGTGTTGGGGTGCGCACACTGATAGGTCGTACATGTTTCTCCCCACTCCTGCAAATTAATAGTGTTCTTTTTCTTCGTTCCCCCTCCAAGTATGTGGCATAAATCCCAAAGGAAAAAAGCAAGATCGCCTACTTCTTCCCAAACTGATGTCGTGTGTAAGTCACTTAGAAATAAGAACAGGGGCGCCTGGTGGGCTCAGTTGGGGGAGCACATGACTCTTGATCTCGGGGAGGTGAGTTTGAGCCCCATGTTGGGGGTAGAGATTACTTAAATAAATAAACGTAGAAACAAAACAAAACGGGGTGAGGGTCTGATCTCTGTTGCCGCATCAATGCATAGACACACGGACCCACATGGGCCATTCATTCACGCACATGCTCACTCACTCGCCATGTGTGTGTCAAGCTCCTACTGTGTGCCAGGCACTGTCCGGGGCTCCACAGAGCGAGCAGTGATCCAGGTAACAGAGCAGGGGCCTGCCCCCCCAGAACCCCCCCACAGGAGAAGTTGACACTGCTCCCCTCTCCCGCCCCTCAGAGCAAGCCTCCAGCCCTGCTGAAGCTTTTTTTCTGAGTCTTAAACCTGCTGGCCGCCCTTGGCCTCCAGGTCTTGATGCATGCTGCTCCCTCTGCCCGGAGCTCTCTTCCTACTCCAGCCTCAGCTTCCACGTCTGCTCCTCAGAGGCCCGACCTGCTCCCACAGAACTGGGTTGGGCCCCCTGAGTCTGAGGCCCCCTCTGCTTACCTGCCTGAGCCGCCTCACCCTCCACAGCAAGACGCTTGGGGGCAGGAGCTGGGCTCAGACTCGTCCTCAGCTTTAGCCTAGAGCAGCACGTGGTCTATGGTAGGGGTTCAGTAGGTAGGTGGCAGGCGAGTGACTGAATCCATGAACCCCTAGGTCTTGGGGAGAGGAGGCCACACGGCCCTGGGACCTGAAGAGAGTGCGTCCCAGGAGTTTGGCCCTGGTTGGTCACTGGTTTTCAGTAGGTCGTACTGTCATGCATCTCCAGCAGATCCTGGGGGTCTGGCCTCCTGGGAGGGGATGTGGGGAGTGAGCCCTCCATCCTGGGAACTTCCTACACCTGTCAGCAGCTGTGGGTCCCAGTCTTTGGCGTGCAGATGGGGAGCGCGCGGAGGAAGGAACGCTAGCTGGCCTCCCAAGGGACCCTTCCAACTTCCCAGATGGCAACTGGGAGATGCTTCTGTTCTTTGGGAATTTGAGCGACCACTCCATTCCTACTTCTCTGTCCTCATGGAGGTGGACCACGGGTGGCCCAGAAGACAACAAAACGCTGGATTTTCCAGAGTTAGTTCCCCACGTGCTATTTGAACTCAGCATTCTGATGTTCTGGGAATTTACAACATTTTGGTGTGAAGTTTCTACTGGGCACCCCAAGCCAGAGATCGGGGTTCAGACCCTCCACACTGTTTGGCGGCTTCCTGACCGTGACCTTGGGCATGTCGCCTAACTCCTGCACCTCAAGGGTGACAGGGCCGGTGGGAGGTGGGGAGGCTGACCTAACAGGGCCCTAACTGGTAAGGCATGACGCTTCTCATCAGCTGTTCAAGCCCCCCGCCCCATCCCGTCGTAAGATCAGTGCCGTCTGGACCGGGCGCAGTGCTGAATTCACGCTTCCTGCGCACATCTTCCCGGGGAGGAGGAGCTATGGAGTATGGAGGAAATGGGGTTAAAGCCTCGCTCCCCGGCTGTTGCTGAGAGCAGATGGCAGGGCAGTCCTGTCATCGGGCCCTGCCCACAGCGAGGAGGACGGGTGGCGGAGTCAGCCACAGGACTGCGGGTAACCAGGGCCTTCCCCACGGCCAGCGTCTCAGGTGTGTGAGGGTGGTTGGCTAGGCTGCGCGGGAAGTCGTGAGGAGAAGCCAGCCTCGACGGGACCGTGCTGTGGCCCGTGGGGGTGGCATGAGGTTGGGCCTCACTGACTGGGGGCCCGATGGTGGCTTGGGTGGCCTCTGGGGATATCCCCCTGTCGTGGCACTAGGCTGAGCCCTGACCACAGGGTACTCATTTTCAAGTCCTCTTCGTCTGGCTGGAAGTGGGCCTCTCTCTCCATCCCCAGAAAGCACCAGCAGTCCTCTCTGCCTTCTGGCAGGACAATGGCGGGGGCGGGGGTGGCGGTGGGTGGGAATCTAGGCGCTGTAGGTCCCAGCTCCCAAGGCGAAGGGACCATTCTCAGCCAGCCAGGGCTGGGGACCCGTGGGATCTCAGCTGGGAAAAAAGGGGACAGGAGAGGCTGTAAGAATTTCCCAGATCTCAGATATGGTATTCAGGGGATCTGGCCTGCCCTTAGGGCTGGGGGCATCAGAAAACCCCAACGCAGAGGGAGACCCCTCTTTCCCACTCCCAACAAATTCTGGCAGCCTTCCCAATCCCCCTTTACAGAGTCTGCTGGGGGAGGAAGGAGCAGCTCGAGGGAACACCCTCCCGGATTGGTGGGGTCCGTGCCAACAGAGTGGGCAGAGCACCGGGCCTGGAGCCATGGCCTGGGGTTCAGGGCAAGTCAGTGGGCCCTGGAGCCCCAGCTTCCTCAGCTGTAGGGTGGGCATTCTAATGCTGCCTACCTTATGAAGGCATTTTTGAGGACTGAACGAGAAGATAAGTTAATGAGATGCGTAGTGGGGCAGCTGGGACTTAGTAAGAGCTTACTCCATATGTCCTGCAAAGTCGGGGGACCTGTCTCTGGAGAGTCTACCCCACTGGGCCTCAAACACAGTAAGGAATGAGGGAAGGAAGGGGATAGTGCTAGGTAATTTCTCTGGTAAATGGTTGATAAAGGGCCCTGCCTGGCCCCATGTCCCTGCCAGAGTGGGCCCCCATACTTGCATGCCTGGGAGAACCAGGTGGGCAGCTGAGAACATCGAGGCCGGGCTGACCCAAAGCCTGGAAACCACTCAGGCCCTTCCAGGAATCCTTGGCTCACAATTCGGGGTGCGGGGCTGGGTGACACAGCAGAAGAAGAGAGCGGCTGTGGGCATGAGGTGACACAAGCCTCCATCCATCTCCTTCAGCGATAAACCTCTCTCCCGTCTTCCCTCAGGAACTGTTGTCCAGACCTTTCCTTGGTCTCCCTGGCTGGCCCCACACACTCCCTGCCCCACCCCCTCCCCAGCTCTGGAAGCCGTCCCTCACCGGGCCACCTTGTTGGCCTTTATCTCCCCATGTCTCTTGACCAGGGCCAGGGGGGCTCATCGGATCTTCTCGCCTTGCCGGGCTGGGGCCTTCTGAGGGGCCGGGGTCCCTGGGAGCTGCTCATCCCTGTGGGCCCCAGCTTGTCCATACTCTCGGAAGATGTGGTGGCCACCAGCATCGGGAAGAGCCAGGAACACCCCTGGGTCCACAAAGTGGTTTCACTGGTGGCCCCAAAGACGTTTATCTTCCCAGAACCTCAGAATGTGGCCTTATTTGGGGTAAGGGTCTTGACAGATGTAATGAAGGTAAGGCTCACGAGATGAGATCATCCTGGATGAGGGAGGGCCTTAACCCCAGGAGGGGGTGTCCTTGTAAGAGAAAAGACACACAGACACGTGGAGAGGGGGATGTGACGAGGAGGGGGAGACTGGAGTGACCCGTCTACAAGCTGAGGACCCCAGGATTGCTGGTGGCCCCCAGGAGCTGGGAGAGGGGCCTGGAACAGTCTCCCTCAGAGCCTCCAGAAGGAACCAACCCTGCTGACACCTTGATTTTGGACTTCTGGCCTCCAGAACCGGGAGAGAATCCATCTCAGTTGCTTCAGGTCACCCCATCTGTGGTGACCCTGGCTGCCCTGGAAAACTAACACAGTTCACGAGGAGCTCGGGGTGAGTCAAGCCCGGCCCCGTGCTTTGTGGGCCCACGTGACGGCCGCTCGCAGGCAAGCTCCCGTCCACGGTTCGGTTCTTAGCGTCAGGTTTGATTTTTGTGGGAAAGCAAAAGCCTCCGTGTCTCTCTCCCCCATTCGTATGTTGAAACTGTAACCCCAGCACCTCAGAAGGTAACCAGATGAGGAGATAAGGTCTTTGAAAAGGTGATGAGGTTCTTTATCAGGCATGACTGGTGTCCTTCTACAAAGGGGAAATTTGGACTCAGGCATACGCTCCGAGAAGAGGCCATGTGAGGACACGGCAAGATGGCCACCTCCACGCCAAGGACAGGACCGCAGAGGGAGCCGCCCGGCCCTTGATCTCAGACTTCCAGCGTCCAGGATTCTGAGACAACACCCTTCCGCTGTGTAAGCCACGCCGTGTGGGGCGCTTGGTGAGGGCGGCCCTGGCAAACTGACCCCCCCACGCCCGCCCCCGTGCACACACGCCCTCCTGCACACTCCCCCCCCACACTCAGCATTCTCACATGCGCATGCGTGCACACACACACACACACACACACGCACACGTGCTGCAGGAGGCTCTGTCATTGTCACTGTGGCCCCAACACTTAGTCATTTAACAACCCCCTGGGTTGTGTTGCTTTCATGGAAGCCGACGCTTGGCTTTTCTTTTGCCGAGAGCTTCTCACTCAATTTCTCTCGGTCTCACTTTTCATTCTGACTGGGAAGGATTTTTTTTCAGTCTCTCTCTCTCTTGTGGTTTTGACTGTGCCCCTGGTTGTAGCTCCGACCCCACGCCTCCGGGCTTAGCTCTTGCCCATCCAATGTGTCCACTGTGGGGGGGGATGGGCCTTGCTTGTCAGCTTCCCCCCCAGCTGCCCAGCCGTTTGCCAAGTGGAAGGTCGGGGGAGGGGGTGGGGGGGAAGGACGTGTGAGGGTGAGAAGTGAGCTCACGGCGGGGGCCTGGGGTTGTGGACAGACCCCAAGGCCCGAGTGTGTCACGCAATCTCCTCAGCTGGGAGTTTCTGTGAGCAGTTTGAGAAGTGTTGGGGCACAGAGGATCCTGACGTGGTAGCAAGAGCCCCTTCAGGAACTTGGGGTCACCAGCTGATCACAGAGCTTTCCCCGGGGGTGCTGATGCCGGCTCGCCCCAGCTGAACTGCCCCTCCCCGAGCCACCGGGCTTGGGGTTCTCCTCCCCCTTCCTTCAGACCCACTCAAGTGCACTTCTGTCACTGCTAACAGATTGACTCTGGGCAAGGCACTCCATGCCCTCATTAACTCAGAGTTGCTAAGTATGGGAAGTCTTAGAACAATCCGTGGCAGAAAGCAGCCCCTTCCTGCTCTGAGACTCTTCAGACTCCAAATCCTGTGACTCTCCTCTTCCTTTCCAGATTATTTGGGGCTGGGGGGAGGGGCCGGCGAGAGGGGTTGTTTATCACTGGAATAGCAGAAAATGGTGCCTTTTTTTCTTCTTTCGGATGTGACATTGGACAGTTGGCCTCTCAACTCAATCTCATAGCCGAACATTGGCTATCGTAATGCCTACCTTGCGGGATATGGGGGAGACTAAACGGGCTCACATGGGTGAGGACTGTTACAGACGGACTTGTGTTCCCCCCAAAATCTGTATGTTGAGGCCCTAACCGCCAACGTGTCTGTATGTGAAGATAGGGGCCTCTAGGGAAGTAAGGTTAAATGAGGTCCTTAGTGCCCCAATCCAACAGTGGGCCTTACAGGAAAAGGACACCGGGGTGTGCGCACGCAGGAACGAGGTTGTGTGGGGACCCTGAGAAGGCAGCTGTTTGCAGGCCGAGGAGAGAGGCCTCAGGAGAACCCAACCCTGCTGACCCAGTGATCTTGGGCTTCCAGCCTCCAGGACTGGGAGCAATAAGTGTGTGTTGAAGCCCCCCGGTCCGTGGTGGTCTCTTACAAGAGCAATAGCGAGCTAATAGAGGGGCTCCCGTGCTGGCTGGCAGGCACACAGTCCCCGCTCAATACATGGGAGTCGGGGAGGTCATTCTCCCTGCTGTCCCTACACATCTTAGGTCGGCTTTTGTCCTGGACCGTCTGTTTGCACAGCCCACAGCCGTGGGACCTAGTTCCTGTCTCCCTGTGGGTCAGAGGACAGGTTCATTAACCTTCAGCCTCAATGGAGATTGGCTTCCACTGCCGGGTCATAAAAAGGATGTTACTTTGGGGCAAAGGATGAGTCTTAGGAGACGGGGCTGGGGAGGGGGTGTGTGTGGTCTCCTGAACGGTGAGCCAGACAACTGTATGCCCAGCACTCACCTGGGCAGGTGCCTCATCACCCTGCGGGACTTGGGGGCAAGGGGACCCATTCAAACACCAGGCTCAGGCTGCTCCCCCCGCAGAGAGTAGTAAGCCATTTAAAAGGCCCTTTGGGCTCCTTGTCTCCAGCAACGGAATCAACCAGACTAATTGTTTGACAGTTATTATTACTAACTCAGGGGCCTGTCCTCAGTAAGTCAACAAATACTTACAGTGCCAGGTCCCGGGGGTGGGGGCGGGAAGCATTGAAGAGATTAGACAAAGCTCCCTGTCCTCGGGAGAACTTGCCTTCCAGTGGGGGTCCTGAGACTCTCTGGGCAACTGCTTCCCATTCCCCCACCCCCACCTGGAACCCAGGGGCACTCATCTGTACTAGATGGTCACACATAGCATATTTAGAATAGATCCCCATCTTTGTAGTAGCTGGGCTATGAATATTCTAGAGCTTCCTGTGCGTCCAGCTCTGCAGGGAGACTTATCAGCTCCTTTCATCTTTGCAGGGCCCTGTGAAGTGGGGGAAGCCAGTCCCAGGGAGGTTAACCAGCTCACTTCAGCTTGCTCAACTGTGGCGGGGACGGCGGGGACAGCGGGACAGTGGTGCGATTTGAACCCAGCTTCGTCTGACTTTTCCAAACCCTTCTCCTTTTTCTTTTTTTTTTCTTTAACAACACCTGGCTATCTCCAATATCCCATTTTATCAATACAAGGGTTTTTTTTTTGTTGTTGTTGTTTGTTTTGTTTTTTAATTTGCAACACAGATCACATGAAAGAGGTTTTCTGTGTGCTCTTCGTTTTGCTGAGTCTGGAGAAGGTGAGAGGGACACAGGTGGTGCAAGGAAAAGCTGCATTGGGCCCTGGGCTCTTGCAGGGCTGAGCTCCCACACAGGGGCCCCGGGGGCTGAGCTCTGCCTGACCTGGTCATTTTGAAATCAGGGGCCCCTCCTGGGAAGGATGCAGGCTGAGGAGAGCTGCAAGGCAGGCTCAAAAATCAGGGCTTGAGATGACTCATCTGTGGCTATTTATTACCTATCTACATTTCTCGGTCTGATTGGGCTGCTTGAGGGCCAAGCCTCCTTCTTTCTGGGTGCTGACTAAGCAACCCAGGGTCCTGCCCACCTCTGGCCTCATCTGGAGCTCACTCTCCTCGCCCTCAGCAACACGCGGGCCCCATGGGGCTGCTGGAAGTTCCCCCTAACTGCCCTCGCCGAGGTCTTCCCAGCAGCCCCACTCTCTGTGGGTTCCTGTTCTTTCTCCCTACAGTTCTCAGCTTCTATGTCACCTCCTCAGGGAAGCCCTCTCTGACCACCACGCCCATTCCATCACGAGCTGCTTAGGTGGCCTGTAGAGAGCAAGATGGAGTCACCTATGCCAAGCAGGGGCCTGTGTCAAGCAATGAAGCGGCAGTGAAGGGGACGGCAGCTACGAGGTCTCGCTGAGACCCGCACCGGCTGAGGACGCCCCGGAACTGATAACCAACGGAAGCAGAGCGGGTCTGCAGGGGCCCGAGACTGATTAAACCCCTTTAAAAAGGGGAGGATGTTTGCAGCAAGCTGTCAGACTCTTCAGACACGACCCCTCTCTGTCTGATCGCCTCAACAAGGCAGCTGTACCCAAGGCTCTGCCCGATGGATCTCCGAACAGAACCGAGACCCTTCCCTGCTTGAACATTATTATGAAGCAGTGAGTGCCGAGAGCTGCCCCGGGGCCGGACCGAGTTCTCTTCTCAACCGGGCGCCTGCAGACTGACTTCATGTCTAGTTCTTTACCTTCCTACGCCCTCTGTCCTCCTGTTTGTTGTGTGGCTTGTGTTCTGCTCGTGTGCCCTGTGAGAAGCCAAGTTAATCAGGAGGTGAAATGTCATTGAGTTTGGAATCCTGGAGCTGCTTCCTCATTATGTTACCCCCGCCTTATGATTGAATAAAGCCGACATCGTGGAAAGACACGGCTCGTGTGCACGCCTTCGCCCCATGCTCAGGACACAGTTGGAGTGGCCGGCAGGATTCCATGTCATTGACTCATCGTGTGTTGGAAAATTTAGAAGAATCCGAAAAGAATGCCAGAATCTTGCTTGAATTGGCCGCAACAGAACTAAAAATAATAAATTGGGGAACAAATTGATGTGAATATAGACTTGGCAGGCATCTCACTGAGGGTGAAATCCTTAGGGGTGGGCAGGTGAAGCCAAGGTGGGCTCTATGCAAGGAGCAGTCGACAGCGGAGGCCCGTCCGGGGCTCAACCCTTGGCATGCCGGGCATGAGGTGGAACTAGCCGAAGTCAAGACCACGGGAGATTGCCTCGGATAGGCACTTGGAGGGCTAGGAAAAATTAAACCGTTTGGGAACATTGCAAAGATACAAGCCACTACTGGCCAAATTAATCTATTACTTGGCAGAAAGATGCAAAAACATTGTGGACAAATCTGTACAAATATCTTAGATATACATGGGAAATAGAGCTCTACATAGTTAAGAAATTGTATATACCAGCTGCTAGTTTACAAAAAAGGAAGGAAGATGTGGGCACGAGCTAAATGCCTAAGGATGGTGAAGAGGGTCGAGAGGCCTGATGCCATACTTTGTGTAGAAGACCCATGTCACCCCACGGAGTTAGAAGTCAGAAAGAAGCTCACAACCAGGACCCCGGGAGATGTAATCATGGACCTGAAGGATCCTAAAAGTGCAAAGCCCTTAGTGTCCCAGGCGTGCACTGTGGAGGTTCCCATCTTACTGATGAAAACCGTCTCGCAGGGGCGCCTGGGTGGCTCAGTTGGTTAAGCGACTGCCTTCGGCTCAGGTCATGATCCTGGAGTCCCGGGATCGAGTCCCGCATCGGGCTCCCTGCTCGGCAGGGAGTCTGCTTCTCCCTCTGACCCTCCCAACCCTCCCCCCTCTCATGTGCTCTTTCTCTCAGTCTCTCTCTCTCAAATAAATAAATAAAATCTTTAA
>NC_138372.1:8216955-8235728 GCF_054177405.1 Leptonychotes weddellii
GCCCCCCCCCCCCCCCCCCCCCCGTCTACCTCCGGGTATTCACACACCTGTGCAGTCCCCGCCCACACTGGGAGAGCCAGCGTCTGTAACCAGCTACATGGTGTGGAAGTGACGACACATGACTTCTGAGGCTAGATCATAAGACATTGTAGCTGAGGCCTGAAGGTCAGACGGGATTGGAGCCAAATCCCAGCTCTACCACTCTCAAGCTGTGTGACCTCAGGCAAGTTACTAAACTACTCTGAGCGTCAGGTTGGGCATCTGTGAAGTGGGGATAGCAATACTGACTTGAAATCTTGTTGCCAGGATCAAATGTCTGGCCAAGGGCCTGGGTAACCTGCTTGGGGGGTGTGCACTGCTGGGGCTCATCCAGGCACCTGGGAACCTCTAATGTGTGTTCCTTCCCAACTTTAAGGAGTGAACTTCCTGCCCCAGCCCTCAGTGGCCACTGCTCACCACCCACTGAGAAGCCAGAGCTGAGTGACCAGGACCCAGCTAGTATCCTGGGCCTTGAGCCAGGGAGACCTCTGGGGGGTTTGAGTTGGAGGCAGCCTGACTCCTAGGTCCCGCCAGAGAAGCCCCCTAACAGAGAGTCCTACTTCCATCCAGGCTCCCAAGAAAGGTACTCAGAAGAGGACCTGGGCTAACCAGAGCAGAAGGGTCCAGGCTTTCCTCTTCTGGGTGTCAGCTTCCTAGCTACCTGCTGCTACCTTTATCGGGGGGGGTGGGTATTTTGGGGTTATTTGGGGCCAGGGTTCCCAGCTGTTGGGGAAGTCCCTGGATTTCCTGAGCCAAGTCGGAACCTTGTGTCTTACTCAGCATCTCTCTGGTGACAGACTCCCTGTTCCCTTCAGAGCGCTTCCTGCTGCGCCTGCCTTCTGCCCCTTCCTCTGAGATGAGACGGTGTGGGCAGGCTCCGCTCACCTTCCTGCCTCCTGCAGGCCCGGGGGCTGGCTTCCCCAGCTCGCTCTGGCGGGCACGGCCCCTGTGATCCCACAGCAGGGCCCACCACTTGCTGCACCTTGCATGGGGCCCAGGGACTTCCCCTCCTGTTCTTCAAAGCACTTTCACACTTGTCAGGGGGTTCGCGAACTGCCTGGAACCCGCAGGAGGTGCCCAGTGGGCTCTGCCCAGAGCCCACTCTTCAGAGTCCCACGAGCCGCCACTTTCCTGGGCGGCTGCAATTTCTCCAGTAGAGGCTGGACTTCTCGGGGCTCCAGCCGGGTCCCTGGCCACAGAGTGTGCCCTTCTCTCTGCTGGCCAGTTGCGGGCCCACGGCCCCGTGCCAGGCACCGGCTCGGGCTCCCGAGGCGTCCTGGTTCTCCAGAAGCACGCAGTTTCCTGCGGCAGGGGGAGACATGAACAAGTCATTACTGTCATGACGCAGTAAAGATCAGTTCTAGAATTGAGGTACCAAAAAACGACAGAAACCACCTTTCTGCCTGGGAAGAGGCCGCTGGGGGAGGAGAAGGGACAATGAGGAGATGACCTTGGGGCAGGCTCTGAAGGTGAAGAAGAGTCGGAGGGGTGCTCCCGGTGGAGGACCAGGGATGGTTAAAAGCATGGAAGAGGCAGGGGCGAGGATGGTACGCATGGCTGGAGCAGAGCGCCGAGGGAGAAGCTGAAGGGGAAGCTAGAGTAGGATTTAGCCAGGCGACGCAGGGGTCTCCAACACCACTGGCTTTGAGGAACGCTGGCCCAGTGGATTCACTGCTCTGTGCCTCAGTTCCTCACCTGCACAATGGGCACAAAATAGGATCTTCCTCAGGGGGCTTCCCGGAGGATTTGAGGAACCAATGCCTGAAAAATCTTCGCACAAAGTGAACACTCAAGACAGCCAGTGTATCACTTCTGATTTTTCATGGGAGGAGAACGCCCACCTCCACCCCCATTGCACCTCTGCAAGGGTTCTGTGCAGGGGAGGGTGGGTGACAGGTCCCTGGGGTGGGGGTGGGGTGGGAGAGACAGGTTTCCAGAGCATCACTATTAGGATCATTTTTAATGGATGTGTAGTATTCCAGTAAGCAGATGTACCACAGTCCACTTAACCCTTCACCCCTGATGTTGTGATTCTTAGGGTATTTCCAACATTTATAAATAATGTTTTAGGAAACATTGCTGTGTTTATGGTTTCCCTTTTTCTTTTTCCAGTTCAACCATTACCTTCGTTTTTTGTTTTTTTTTTTCTTTACTAGGGCGAAATTACAGAGCCACAAGTTGTAAACAGTTTTGTTTTTTTTTTTTTCAGGGGGCTTTTGCTAAAAATTGCCATATTGCTTTCTGAAAAAGGGTTGTAACACTTACCAGCAGAGTATGAATGCATATTCTGATTTCACCACCGCTTTGGGGTTGGATTTTACCAAAGTTGTTTTTATAAAGAACAACAACAACAACAACAACAAAAGAACAATACAAAAACCCTCATGATTTAAGAAGTCTAAGGAGGTATCAAAGGTTGCTTTCATTTGCCATCTCTTGCTAGAAAGGTGGAATTTTTTAAAACTTGTGATTACATTCATTTGTATTTCCCCTGGGTCAGCCGTGTTGGTGGTGTTGTTTGATTATGCATATGGGCTTAACAAGCGTTTATTTATTCAGAGTCCCAGCTCTTCTATAGTAGAAAGCTCTGAACAGGGAAGCAGGCATCCTGGGCTGCTCCTGACCCTGCCTGGCTTGTGAACATCATGGGTGGTCACTTCCATACTCACTCACTTAATTGTTTAACATAGTCCCAGCTCAAACATGCCAGGGCATTCTCACCCAGGGGAGAGCCCAGAAAGGGGTCTCCCGGAACGATGCATAATTACAACAAGTTTTTCCAAGTGGAATCCAGGAACTTGAGGAGAGTTGGGTCTGGCAGGAACGGCAGTTATGGAATGCTCTGGTGGGAGACTGCTGGTAGGGCCAAGGAGATGAGGCGTTTCTGAAAGATGGGGGCTTCTACCTTGCAGGGACAGACCGAGGTGCAGAATCCTGAGGGTCACTGGGCCATTCTGGGCTCAGGGAAAACAACTGGCCATCTTTAATCAGAGCACCTAAGACTGGCTGCCTATTTCTCGGTCTCCAGGTCTGAAAAAAAATACAACACAAGCACATGAATCCCTGACCTGCAGACTACCTGGTGGATGCTCAATGTATATGCTTGGAATGTAGAATGAAAGGGAGAAGCGCTGGAAGGGAAAATTATCCCCCTGCAAATGAGAACTAAATTTGAATGAGACTTGTATGGTTTATTTCTTTTTGGTAAGAGTTCTAGGCTCTTCCTCTAGGCAGAAAACTCTCAGAGGGCAGGGAAATATCTGTGGATTGACAACCAAATACTCGATACTCAGTCCATCAGTCCCTTCAACAGTGAATCCCTCCATCTATCCATGAATCTACCCACCTGCCCATCCATCCATCCACCACACACCCACCCATCCATCCATCCACCCACACACCCATCCATCCATCCATCCATCCATCCATCCACCCACACACCCATCCATCCACACACCCATCCATCCATCCATCCATCCACCCACACACCCATCCATCCATCCATCCACCCACACACCCATCCATGCATCCATCTATCCATCCATCCACCTACACACCCATCCATCCACACATCCAACCATCCATCCATCCATCCACACACCCATCCATCCATCCACCCACCCACACACTGATCTCTCACCTCACCCACCCACCCATCTATCATCCATCTACTGACTCATTTTTTAGCAAATATTTATTCAGGGGCGTTGGCTTTTTCTGCAGTCCCCTGACTCTAGCTGTCCCTTCTAAAAGAATCCCCAGGGCAAGAGAGAAGGTCTGGGTTGATCCACATCAGAACCTACTCAGATCTAGCCCTATCTTGGGATGGGGGTGGGGTGGGACCATTGTGCCTGGAGCCTCCCAATCTCCTGAGTCCTCCCACCTCCAGGCACCAGGTGTTGTGAGCAGGGTGTTGTGTGGAGGGGAGGAGCTCCCTTCCCTGGCCCTCAGTCCCACGGGGCCAGGCAGCAAACTCCCTGGAGCTGCGGAGGACGCCTTCTGTCCAATCGGGGCAGGTCTTTCACAGAGCAGGAGGGGAGTGTGGCTTGTCCTGAGTCATCTCTGCACGTGTTTGTCCGTGCTTTCTTTTTTCGCTGCTGGTAGCGTTTCTGGAAACCGTCCTGGGTACCAGTGCACCTCTGGATGGTGGGGGAAGGGAAGGGTTAAGGCAGAACCCTCAGAGAGAGTAGCTCACTTTTGAAGTGACTTCACAGCTGCGGCCGGCGCAGGGGAGGTGCGCTGGGGAAGTCTGCTGGCGGCGCCCTGTGCCACCCGAGGGTCACCCAGGTGCGGCTCCGGGCTCTGGCCCCGCACGTGGGCGCAGCGCGCTTCCCAGGCCGCCTAGGTGGGCGCTTCCCCCGGCCAGCTCAGCCTTCCACCAGGCCGGGATGTGCCCCCTCCGCACTGTGCTGGGACTGCTGCTCCTGGGGGTGCTGGGAGCCTTCCCACAGGTAAGAGGGTGACAGGAGCCTGGGAGGCACCAGTGGTCCAGAGTCCCCTCCTTGCCACCGCTGCCCTGAGCCCCTGGCAATGTGGGGGGTGTGGGGCACAGGGGAAGTCGGGGAGTCCCCTCACCTCATTACCGCACCCAGCTGGGGTGAGGGGGCACAGGTGACAAGTAGGGTGACAGGAACCTGCAAGGATTCACAGGTGGGAGGTTGGCTGACTGGCAGCTGGTGGGGGCCTCTCCTCCCCCGCCCTGGCAGAACGCTGCGATTTTTCATTCAATCGGCAGTAACTGAGCTGTGGGGGCTATCTGCAGGAGGTAGGCTGTTTGCGGGTGGGGCTCCTGGGCAGGCTAGTGGGGTTGGTGTTGGGGCTCTCCTTGCTACTGGCCCCTGGTCCCTAACATGGTTGGCGAGGGGGAGTTGAGTGTGGGTGAGAAGAGGGAATGAGGGAGCTAGATGGGCCAGATGAGTACCCTCGTCCCCACCCCTGTCTGGCCAACACGTGGATCCCAGGCCCCGGAGCACATAGTAGGTGTCCGCCCCTGGAAAACGGTCAGCGGTGGGGCTGACGTCTGCTGTAGAAAAACCCCAGAACCGAATCTGGGGACTGCTTTAGGAAAACTGGGCCCTTACTAGTGGCCAGCACTGAGCTAAGCATGGGGTGGGGGCAGAGCTCAGATTAAGCGGACGTGGTCTACTTTACCGACAGCGCTGAGCGCAGGGTCTGAGGAGGAGAGAGGCCTGTGGCTGACCATAATACCCAGGTGGAATACAGTAGGTGTTGGTGAGGAGCCTGCTGAACATTGGTACTGAGCTCAAATGCAGGAACAACAGCGGTCTGTTGGGGGGAGGGGCAGGCCCATCCTCTTTAATCCTACAGAAAGGGGAGGTCAGCCCTATTCATCCCATCCTCGGGGCAGGGAGAGGAGGGAAGTGGAGTGGTCTCCAGGCAGGAGGAGGAAGAGTATAGGTAGAAAAGGGGGACAAGCCAATGCCCCCCCCCAGCCCCACCCGGTCTTCCACGGGACAACGTCAGACAGAAGGCAAAGGGGGTAGCGAATGCCCCGGCTACAGAACCCTCCTGGCCCTTCGAGTCCTCTGCTGATGACCTGGGGGAAGGTGTGAGTTTGGGGTGCCAAGGGCTCGGGGAGATAAAGGGAGGGAAAGAATGTGAGGGGGACTTGGGGGCTTTGGTGGCTGGAGCTCGTGTGCTTCCTTTCTATAGAGTGAAACCCCTGTTTAAATTTTTTTTTTAAAGTATGTATTTACTTATGCAAGTAATATATGAATATATCCTCGATGCAAAAAGTACAGATAAAGCTAAATCTTTGGACCTCCCCTCATCCTGATTCCTTTGGAGGTATAACTGCCATCCTGGGTTTGGTGTCTCCTTGGCAAACCTTTATAAATGCATGTCCATGTTTTATTAGTTTTAGAGAAGTAGGTAGGGTTTTCCATATACTATACAGAATTCACGGCTCTTCATTTGGCTTCTACGTCTGCAATATGTCTTGGACATACTGTCCCAGCGATCCCCTGTTTCCCTTTTATTTATTTATTTTCCCCACATGTTTATCTTTGAAAATGCTATGTAGTATTCTACCAAATGGGGGTTCCATAGTTTTATTTATTTATGTCCCTGATGGGTGGGTGATAAGATTCCTACCACCGTTTTTTTGGTTTGTTTGTTTGCAATTACAGTGGACAGCCCCATAGGGATGCTTTTGGGAATGTGTATGCTTCTTTCCCAGAGAAGCTGAGGCGAGAAGGTAGAGGTTGCAGGGTGAAAATGCATTCAGGTAATAAGATGCCACCAAATTGCCTTCCAGGGTGGCTGGACAATCCCCCGCAACTCCCCAAAGCAGTGCCTGAGCGTAGTGACTTCCCCACATCCTAACCGACTTTTGATCTTATCAGAGTTTTTATTTTTGTCAGTGTGACCGGTGAAAAGTGCCATACACTTGTTGTCTTAATTTGCATTTTCCGCCTACCGGAGAGCCTGTGTGACTCTCGTGGGCTCAGACACTGGGGCATTTCTTGGCAGGAATTGGGCTGCCTGCTCAGCTTCCTAGTCCCTCCGACTCCCCTAAGCCTTCTTCCGCCTCTGGTGTCCCAGTGAAGTTTTGGGAATTCATCATTAAAAAAAAAAAGAAAAAGAAAAAAAAAATCCCAAGTCAGGGATTTTAAATCCTTTTTTCTCACCATCTGATTTGAGACTCCATCATTTTGTGGTTGACGCCTGAGGCAAGAATGTTTTCTTGCTCTGTGTCACCTTCTGAGGAAGAGATTTGGCCTCTGATGCCTCACACTGCAGTCTCCCCAAGAGTGGTTTTGGTAATGTGACCCAGGATTGCTCTGATGTGAATCCTGAGAAGAATTCATTGCCCTCATGCCTCACCCTCGCCGCCATCTTTCTCATGTGGTCACCCCGGGGTGGGTCGGTCGGTCGGTGGTGGCAGGGGAGGGAGGCCCAGGGCCTTTCGGTGAGCTCTGCAGACTTCAAATTCCTGTCATCCTCTTCCAGTGCTAAAGCTACAACCAAACTCCCTCCCGCACCCACGCCCTCCCATCCCAGCTCCTTTTCCCTCCAGCCAGTTGTAGGACCCTGATGCTCCCGCTGGGTATGGCTCTCCTGAATGAGCCTTTGCTGGGGTGATTCATAAGCTCTATGTGTCTCTCTTCCCACAGGGCTTTTCAGAGCTTGGCTAGTGACCCCACAGGGCGGAGGGCTAATAGTGGGTTGTAGGTACCGGCGGGAGGAAGATGAGACTTTCCTGTCTTGTTTGGGAAAGAGGACTTTTCCTGCAGCTCACAGGCCACATGGAGGCAGAATTCCACCTTATGCACCAAGCGGAAGGGACCCAGAGTGGGGTGTCCGATGGGAGGTGGCGGAGGAGGTGTGGGCTGATCTTATGCAGGGCCCCCCTTCCTCAGAGAGAGGCCTGGGCAGCCAGGAGAGCACAGTGGGGTTTGAGCGGGGTGGGGAGGGGGGGCCTTAGTCAGCTTGAGATCAGTCAATGCTGAAGAAGGGCAGCGTTTACTGTAAGTTTCTGACTCTGTTCCCACTCATATCTGACCTAGACTTGTTTCTTGAGTTGTGATTCATCCTTAAGCTCAAATGCACCTTCCTCTAGGCCTCTTTTGCCTCAGGAACATCATCAGAAGGAAAATGGGGCTGAGGGAGATCTGGGTCTGGGTCGCCCCGGAAACTTGGCGGTCGTTGGCCCAGATGGTTAGTTTAGCCCCGCCCGGGCCGGGGTGGCTTCATCGGGCTCGTGTGCTGACCCTGGGGGTGGCCCGTCCAGGGTCACGGGCGCCATTTTCCGGACGAGGATGCAGAGGCTCAGAGGCTGAGGACGGTCTTGCCCGTAGTGTCAGGACGGGTCAGGGGCTGAGTGGAACCAGAGTCGCAGACCCAACGGACAGAATGTTCAAAAAAGCCAGCTCAGCAAGACCAGTTCTCCAGCTTCTCTCTCTCCTGCCACCTCCCCAACCCCCGAGGGGCTGTTGGGGCGGAGGGGGGGAGGCGTCATTCCAAAAGCTTTGCTGCCTATGGTTGAAAACCACTGGCATTCTCAGTGGCCCCCCTGATGGGGAGGGACCTTTTCTATGCCGCCCAGTTCAGTTACTCACTGACTTCTTGGGTCTTTGGGGATATTCCTCCAAGTACTCATTCATTCATAAAATCATAAAGGAACAGCTGCTCTGTGCCTGCCATGTGCTGAGTGCTATGAAAGGTAAGCCATTATTAAGCTCCTCTTGTATGCTAGGTATTGTGGATGCAGGATGAAGGTGAACCGGTCCTTGCCCCCAAGGGTGTGGGAAGAGGGACCCGGAGGAGAGTGACCAGCGCTGTGGGGAGATCGGCCCCCCTCCCCCGCAGCGGGAGCCCACAAAGGGCCCGTGCTCGCCTCCACTGCACTGGTGGGGACAGCTTTTGATGCGGGGGAGGGGAGGGGAAGAGGTGGGAGGGGAGGGGAAGAGGTTGTGATGAGAAGCTCGGTACCACGGACGGCGCCAATGTCCTTGCCGATGGCCGGGTGGAACCGCATGTCAGCGCGGGGGCGGGGGGGGGTGGTGGTGGCAATGCGCTCTTGAAACTCCATCGTTGGCTTCCATGCAGGGTCTCTGGGCCTCCAGGAGCTGACTGCCCGGTGCGGTTCCTGCACTGGAACAGGCCGAGAGTTCTCTCTGTCCACACGGTCTCGTAGTGGAATGGGGGGGCGGTGCCCACTGGGCCCCTGGCTTCCCTCCCCGAGCAGACTGGGATGATGGAGGGGGTCCCAGAAACAAGCCGGCCCTTCTAGCTGGTGGGCTGACATGGGGAGGAATCCAAGGCACCTCCAAGAGCGGACAAAAGCTAAAGTACCCCGGGGGGGAGAGGGGGCACTCTCTATTCTTTAATGCCATTCAGTTTTCCCTGGCAGCTGCTGCTGCTGCTGGGTCAGGTAGCACAGGGCTGGTGGCTTTTATCCCATCCGAGGTATCGTTGAGTGAGGCCTGAATCCTTGCTGCAGCCCCAGAACTCTCAGGAGGACCATGATCTGAACAAGTGGTTCAGGTAGCTGGCCTGGGGTTTCTCTAGGGCAGGAGGGGCATCGGTCGGTGAGAAGTGAGGTGTTGCAGAATTTGGACTCAAGGCCAGACCTTGATAATGTTGACTTACTTGCCTCCATGCCATCCATCCCCTCTCGTCTCAGTTGCTCTATAATCTTTAGTGGCTTCCCATTGCCAAAGGCAACATTTCCCAAAGTCACTTCCAGGGAACAGGTGTTCCATGAGGAAAGGGTTCCATGGCCACCCAAGATTGGGAAATAATTTGTCTCTCTGCCCCCAACTTTTTCTTGGCGAATCGGAGAGCGGGCAAGCACATTAAAGGCCCCACGATTTAAAATGTAAACCTCTCAGATGGAATCCAGCAGTGGGTGGGTTGGTTGTATTTTGTTTTTTGGGTTTTTTTTGGCTTGTTACCCGTGGACATCAGGTGGAACCAGCATCTGGTGGAATCAGCATTTGGTGGAATGCCGTGTGGGAAATGACGAATATGTGCAGTCTGGCCCTGAGTCCTGGACCCCTTCCCCTTCTGCTCCCACTGTCTCACCGCACAAACCACTGAATTCCCCTACCACTCTGTTCTTTCCCACACGTGGACCTTCTCTGTGGTGCCTTCCACTGGGGAAGCTCTCCTCTCATTTCCTCCTGCCAAGATCTTACCTTTCTTCCAGAAAAAGTGGAAGTGCTCCTCCTCCAAGAAGTCGTCACGAATCTCCCATGCTCTGTCTTGTTCTCTCCCCTTCGCATGATGCTCACATCATTCTGCTTTGCTTCTGTGATCACTGTGTTTTTCTGATCGTGTCTTTGAGGTTCTCCTTCAGTCATTCATTCCACAGATTGCTGCGTAGTGTCTCCCGTGGGCCTGTCGTGGGAGCTGCGTTCGTGAGCTGGGACCGTCTGGTACTGGCTTTCATGGGGCCCTTGGCTCTGAGCCCAGCGCCTGATTCCCACCCCCACACCCTACTCCCAGGCCTTCAGGGGATGCTCGGTGCTTTATTCTTTGCCTTCTGGGTTAGGGCCCTGGTTTAGTTCCCTCCTGGGGCGTCTTAACCACCCATTCAGTGGCTCAGAACAACACAGAGGATTATCTTTCCGATCTGTAGCTCCTAAATCCAAAATGGCACTGGGCTGGAATCAAGGTGTGCACAGGCCTATGGAACTCGCTGGAGGCTCGAGGGGGAAAAATGCATGGCCTTGCCTTTCTAGCTGCTGGAGGTATGGCATCCCATGGCTCAGGCTCCTTCCTCCATCTTCACGCCAGCCGCACAGCCCCTCTCTGGCCCTGTCACCGTCCCCAACTCTATCTGACTTGGACTCGTCTGCCCTTCCAAGGACACTTGTGATGGCACTGTGCTCACTTGGATAACCCAGGATCATCTCCCCATCTCAAGGTCACTCTTAGCAACCTCATTCCCCTCTGCCACATAAAGTGACGTCATCATCTGGTTCTGGGGTTTAGGACGGGGACATCTTTGGAGGGGCGCTATTCTGCCCACCACAGACCCCTTCTCGTCTTCTTCCACCCCACAGGGGAGATTCGCAGGGAGAATGGCTACCGTTCCTGTGACTCCATCTCAGAGAAGGTCTCAGCTGTTCCTGGCATTCGCTCCTGCCAGGGGTGCCAGACCCCCTCCCTGGGGGCTGTTTCTGGGTCTACTGTCTTTGGGTTTTATCTCCAACCCCAGCTGGAGGGCTGGGCTGCATGGAGCCATATGCACACCCCCCTCGGCCCCCTGAAGGCCAGGGGTGGGAACTGGGGGGCAGCTCCCTCTGGCTCCTGCTCCTAGGTATGAGAGCCAGGAGGGATGCAGCCTGCGGGCAGGGTGTGCCTGTGGGTGTGTTTAAGGTTGGGGAGGAGCTCGACTTCAATTTTAGGTGGTCTCTTGGCCTGGAGCCTCCAGCGCGCCCTGTGGGTGGAGAGCAGGGCTCAGAACTCCCCAGGACCAGGAGATGACAGAATAACCTAGTGGTTACTTCTGAGCAGGGCTGTAGTCAGCAGAATACTGGTCCCTTAAAACGTCTACGTCCTAATCCCCGGAATCTGTGAATATGGCACCTTACATGGAAAAGGGGACTTGGTGCCTGTGATTAAGGGTAGAGACCTTGAGAGGGGGAGATCAGCCTGGATTATCCAGGTGGGCCCACTGTCCTCCCAGGAGTCCTTCAAAGCAGAATCTTCCCTGGCTGTGTCAGGGAGAGGCGACGTGGAAGAAGAGGAAGAGGTGACAGAAGGATTTGCCCCACCAGTGTGGGCTTTGCAGAAGGAGGAGGGGGGCCAGTGTGCCAGGGAACACAGCAGTTGCCAGAAGATGACCTTCACTGATGGGCAGCAAAGAGATGGGACCTCAGTTTTCACGGCAAGGAAATGGATTCTCCCCCATAGCCTCTGGCAAGGATGCAGCCCTGCCCACACCTTGACTTTTGCCTGCTCACAGTTGACCTGGACTGGGTAGGGAGTGAGAAAAGGGAGGGGTCTCTGGGAGAGCGGTGTGAAGGACGAGTTGGGGGTGTGCTGGACAAGGGGAATGGGGTGGTCAGGGAGCAGCACATGCAAGGACGCTGGAGGGAGGGAGGGAGGGTAGGGGTGGAAGTGGGGATGGGAAGAAGGTGGGAGAAGGGGCCAGAGGATGCACAGGCCAGCTGGGTCTCCTGGGCCACTGTCCGCACTATGGGCTTTATTCATAGTTTCGTCGGAACCCTTCAGCAGGGTGGAGGGAGGAGACCAGGTCTGTGTCTTGAAAAGATCCCTCTGGCGTCTGCGCTGTGAGTGGGGCACGGGGAATGGGCTTGATGGGAGGAGGGCCTTGGATGGCTACTGGCAAGTCCAGGTTGGGGGGCGGTGAGGAAGTGCTGGTGAATTTGAGGGTAGCATTGGGGGTTAAGCATGCAGGACTAGTGACAGAACGTGGCAGATCAGAGCCTGCACAGGACGGTTCGGGCCAGATCCTGGCGCTAATGCTGTCCAGCTGTGTGATTTTAGGCAAGTTTCTTAACCTTTCTATGCCTCAGTTTCCCCATCTGTAAAATGGGACAGATAGCAGGTCTAGGGTGGGACCTGGGATTCTGCCTCTTTAGCAAGCTGCCAGGTGGGGCCAGTGCTCCTGGCCCAGGCACCTCACCTTGAATAATAGAGGCACGGATCCCCAAGGATAGGTAGGGGTGGGGTGCATCTCCCAGCTCTGCCTGCCTCTGGTCCCTTCGGGTATTTTGCATTTGATCTGACTCCTCTACCCCCCACCCCGCACCTCTAGCCACTTGGTTCCTGCAGGTGCAGCCCAGCTCCTGTTCTTCTCTATGCAGCTGAAACCAGGTGGGGCTTTCTGAAAGTGAAATTTACCAGGTTTTGTAGGGAAAACCAAACCAGCCTGAAAAACAGGCAGGTTTAGAAATGGAAAGGTTTCAGGCCACTATGTTTTTGTCTTGAGGCCATCAAGGTCGGGCCCCAGGCCTCTGGTTGCACAGCTCATTACCCTGTGGACACCTTGCTCTGCCTCGAACATGCTGGGGAACCCCACCCAAAAGCCCCCCTTCCAGTCCCCGGGCTTCCCCCTCCCACTCTCCCCTCTCTGACGCCCCTTCTCTTCCAGGCCAGGGCCAGTTCCCCAGGGGCAGCAGGAACTGATGGGCCATCCAGGGTCTGGGCCCATGGCCAGCAGGGATCGGGGGTACCCCAGTATCCAGGGGGTCAGCCTTCTTGGGGCTGTCTTATTGCTAAAGGGGAAGGGCCTGTGTGAATTGGCAATGGTGCTGGGCAACAGGGGGCCTGGGGCCAATGGGGAGATGGCAGAGGGGGAGTAAAGAGCAAGGCCAGAGGCGAGGGCCGGGCCTGGGGCATGGGACCGGGCCAGCTTCCGGGGACCACAGTGTTACACAGGTGAAGCTCAGGGCCCCAGAAGCCACCTCTCTCTAGTTTATGGGAAGGTGGGGTTGTCTCCCAAACTGGAGCACCAGCTCCCAGAGGGTATTCGGGGGCCAGGTCAGCTCTCTGACACACAGTTGGTGCTCGACACCCTCGTGGAGTGGTCGGAGTGGTCGGGAATCAGCTGACCCCGAATCAGCTCCTGCCCGGCCACGAGGTGCTACGCTGGGCAGGTCCTTCTCCTCTCCGAGATTAGTTTCCGGGGTAGTAGGGTCTCACAGGGCTGTTGGCTTCAACAACTAATGTTGTTACTTCTACAACACGTGTGCACGGCCCTGGCCCCATTTTCTGGGCGCTTGTAAAGCCACGCATGACATCATAGGCAAAAAAAATTCCCCACTGTCTCTGCCAGAGAAGGCCGGCCACAGCGGCCTGGGGGCATCGCGGTGGATGGTGGGGGATGGCGCTCAGCTGTGCCCCCACCTGGACTCGGCCTCTGCCCCTTTCCCCACACCGCACACCCGAGCGAGGCCCCCAGGTCCTCTACTTCTCCCAGGGTATCCTGGCTGAGGTCCCAGCGCCCCCTGGTGGCAGCCGTGGATTTACAAGGTTTACTGTGAAAATTCTTTCTTGAGCACCTATTATTGACAGGTGTGGTTTTGTACGGTTGCTTTATTTTTCTCTCTCCCTTCATGTATACATAAAGAATACAGAATCTAATATAAAGTCCATATTCAAATGTTACCAGCTATGTCAATATTCTCCTTTACAGCCCCACTCAGATTCAGAATCCAATCCAGACATCGCATTCAGCCACTATGTCTCATGAGTCTCCCTATTCTGGAACATTCCACAGCTCTTCTTTCTCTTTCATGCAGAGTCCAGACCAGTTGTTTTGTAGAAAGTCCCTCAGTTTGGGTTTATTCGACGTGTCCTCATGATTTGATTCAGATTATGGACTTTCAGTAGAAAGACCACAGATTCGTGATATGGTGTCCTTCTCAGCACAATAGGTTATTTCTATTTTACAGATGGGCAGCCTGTGGCCCAGAGAGGGGAAGAGAACTGGGGACACAGTGAAGCGCAAATATCCTCTCGGCACTTAGTTGCTGTGTGACCTCGGGTGGGTGACTGAACCTCTCTGAGCTGCAGTTTCCTCATCTGTAATATGGGGTAGTGATCTGGCCCCAGAGGGCTGGCAGTGACATAAAGGAGGAGATGTGTGACTGGGGTGGGGGGGGTGATACCCAGTACCATGGCTTCCCTATTCTTCTCTGCACTCCCCCCCCCACCCTCTCCTTTAGCACTAAGACCCATCTCCCAGCTCTGCCTGCCTCTGGTCCGTTCGGGTATTTTGCATTTGATCTGACTCCTCTACCCCCCACCCCGCACCTCTAGCCACTTGGTTCCTGCAGGTGCAGCCCAGCTCCTGTTCTTCTCTATGCAGCTGAAACCAGGTGGGGCTTTTTGAAAGTGAAATTTACCAGGTTTTGTAGGGAAAACCAAACCAGCCTGAAAAACAGGCAGGTTTAGAAATGGAAAGGTTTCAGGCTTTGACTGACTCAGGACGTGGTGGCAGGAAGTGCAGTGTAAGAATTCAGGCTCCCCTCAGTGGAGCCCGCCCCCAAGACCCTGGAGAGAGAGCAGGGCCTGGACATACAGCGCCCCCAGAGTCCATAATTATCAATGAGATGAGTGGGCAGTCAGAAGGGGAAAACCCAGGCTAGGGACCCAGAATTTTCCCCACACTTTGCAGGCCTGAACCTTCGCACCCCCACCGCGCTCCACCTGTAGGCGTCCAAGCACACTTGGTGAAATGCTGTGGTCAGGCAGGTCCCTGTCCCTAGAGAGGCTCCCAGGAGCTCCCTGGTTTACGTGAAAAGAATGAGATCCTGCTGGAGGGAGGAGGCAGGGTGTGGGTGGGTGAAGAGGGTGTCCTCAAGGCCTGGGGCTCTGGATTAAGTGAGAAAGGAGGCACATAAGTGCCATGGGACTGGTGGTGCAAATGTCAAGTTATGTTTATTTCTCATTTATATGGTGACATTTCAGACGTGCAAAAAAAGAAAAAAAAGAATGTAATCAAGACTCCATATATCCACCTCCCAGCCACACTGGCCTCCTTCTGCTCTCTGACCATAACAGAAGTATTCATTCATTAGTGTTCACTGTTCCCTTGGCTAGAGAGGAGAGGAGAGAAGCCCCTTAGACCAGCCAGGCCTCTCCCCTGTGGGGAAAGGGTGGGGAGATGGCTTCTGTTTTCTCCCCAGACCAAGAAAGCCCAGGGCAGGGATTTGGCTCCCTGGGTGCCTGGGTGGCTCAGTCAGTTAAGTGTCTGCCTTGCGCTTGGGTCATGATCCCAGGGTCCTGGGATCGAGTCCCATATTGGGCTCCCTGCTCAGCGGGGTGTCTGCTTCTCCCTCTCCCTCTGCCCCTCCCCCTTGCTCATGCTCTCTCTCTCAAATAAATAAATAAATAAATAATCGTAAAAAAAATTAATTAATTAGGGCGCCTGGGTGGCTCAGTTGGTTAAGCGACTGCCTTCGGCTCAGGTCATGATCCTGGAGTCCCGGGATCGAGTCCCGCATCGGGCTCCCTGCTCGGCAGGGAGTCTGCTTCTCCCTCTGACCCTCCCTCTTCTCATGTGCTCTCTCTCTCATTCTCTCTCTCTCAAATAAATAAATAAAATCTTAAAAAATAATAATTTTAAAAAATTTCCTTTAAGAGGGTGCCTGGGGTGGCTTAGTTGGTTGAGCATCTGACTCTTGGTTTTGGCTCAGGTCATGATCTCAGGGTCTTGGGATCAAGCCCCACAACAGGCTTCACACTGTGTGGAGTCTGCTTGGGATTCTCTCCTTCTCCTGCTCCCTCTGCCCCTCCCCCCCACTTGCATGCTCTTTCTCTCACTCTTTAAAATAAAATAAATAAAGTCTTAAAAAAAAAAAAGGCTCCCTTCAGAAAGTGAAAAGGCAAGCCATAGAAGGGGAGAAGATATTTGCAGTGCATTTATTCACCAAAGGGTTTGTATCCAGAATATATAAAGAGTTCCCACACATCAATAAGAAAAGTCAGACAATCCAATTTAAAAAAAAAATACACAAAAGTCCTGACTGAGCATCTTATACAATATCCAAATGGCTAATAAACATGTGAAAAGATACCCAACATCATTACTCCCCAGAGAAATGCAAAATAAAGGATACAATGAAATACTACCGCACACGCAACACCATGGCTGAAATTTTTAAAACTGACACTACCAAATGTTGACAAGAATGGGGAGCAACTGGAACATTTATACACTGCAGTGAAGGGTCAGTACAGTTTAGAAAACAATGGAGATTCTATCAAAGCTGAGCATGCACATACTTTATGACCCAGCAATTCCACCTCTGTGTGGAGTCCAACAGAAATGTGTATATTTGTGCACCAAAATATATGTATAGGGCTGTTCCTAGAGGCACTATTCATAATGATCAGAAGTGGAAACAACCCTAAGGTCCATCAAGAGTAGAATAGATAAATCAATTGTGCATATTCACGTGATGCAGCATTACGCAGCAATGAACTTGAATGAATGGTTGCCATTTGCAACAATGTGGGTGATTCTCACAATATAATGTTGAGTTAAAGAAGAGAGTTGCAAGGGGCGCCTGGGTGGCTCAGTTGGTTAAGCGACTGCCTTCGGCTCAGGTCATGATCCTGGAGTCCCGGGATCGAGTCCCACATCGGGTTCCCTGCTCGGCAGGGAGTCTGCTTCTCCCTCTGACCCTCCTCCCTCTCATGCTCTCTCTCATTCTCTCTCTCAAATAAATAAATAAAATCTTTAAAAAAAAAAAGAAGAGAGTTGCAAGAGTATAGAGATGGTTCTACCTATGCAAAGCTCAAAAGCTGACAAGACAATTCTATGGTGGAGAAGTCGAGTTAGTGGGTGCCTTTTGTATGTAGAGCGTGAGAAGGCGCTGGAGGTGGGTGCTGCGTGCTGGCAATGTCCTGTTTCTTGATCTAGGTGCTGGCTGGGAGACATGTTCCCACTGGAAAAATTCAGTGGGTGTGCACTTGAGATGTGTGCACTTTTCTATAGAGCATGTTAGACCACAACAAACAAATTTACTAGAAATTTGTATTGCTGGGTCCATGCCAGAGGCCAGGTAGGAGGCAACTGAATTAATTAATCCAGGGGAGAGAGGATGGGGACTGGGACCAGGTGGAGGAGGTGAGGGGGGCGGACATTGGTCCAAAGAGGCCAAGAGAGTTTGCTGATGGGTTGGATGTGAGTGTGAGGGGAGAGAGTCAGGGCAGAGCCCCGGTTTTGGGCTGAGTTATGGAAGGCTGGAGTTGCCATCACCCTCCCCCCGCAGGTGGAGCAGGTTTGAGGCAGGTGTGAAATCAGGTGTTTCTGTCCTGATTCTCTTCTAAAACTTGAGGCTCCGTCTCAAGCCTGATGCTGACAATGAGTGGAGACCAGGCCTCCTGGGACCCAAGGGGTAGGAGAGATGCGTGTCTGGGATCAGCCTGGTCTCACCAATTTATCCCGCCCTTCAGGATGGAGTTCGGAGGGACACCTGCGAGGAAGGGCCCAACCACTCCTACAACAAGACTGCTGGGAGGTGCTGTTACCGCTGCCCCGTGGGTGAGTGAGGGTGCTGGGGAGGGACAAGGGGGGATTTTTGTCCTCAAGTTATAGAACTCCGGGGTGATTGGTGAGTGGGCAAGATGGAAGCCCACATTGTCATCGTCATGTTGGCTATAGATTTCTGAAGGTTTTGGTTTTAGTTACCGGCTGGCCCCTTGTGAACACTTACCATACATACACTGGTCTGAGACCTTCAGATGCATTGCGTGAGCTCATCAGTATCCTTTATTAATCCTATTTTGTAGGTGCGGCTATCAGGGTGCTGTAAGGTTAGGTAACTGGCCCAAGGTCACAGGGCTGGGAAATGATGGAGCTGGCCGGGTCTGGAGTCCAGGGTCCTGTGATCCCAAAGCCTGGGCTCTCGACACCCCCTGACTGCCCCTCGTTTCTGAGTCTGGAAGCCCTTTGCGGTCCTCATCTTTTCCAGCCCAGAACATGTATTTATCTCTGGGCCACCTGAACTATAGATCTCTCTGGAACCAGGCTCCCTGCTCCAAGCCCATTCCTGGAAGGCTCACCCAGCCCCAGCACCATGATTGGCTCTGAGTAGATTATCAGCCTGCCCATCCTCACTTGGCCGGTGCTGCTCGGGCCCGAAGAACGGGGTGGTGGGGCACTGTCATCCTCGTGGTTGTTATCAGAATTCCCAAGGCACATCCAGGGCCCTTCTCTGGGTGGGGCACGAGATAGAGCTGGACTGTGGTCTCTGACCTCTGGCGCAGAGACTCGAGCAGGAAAGACGCTAATTCTGGCCGTGGAGGGTGTGAGGTCTACCTCGTGCTTGGAGGCCACTGGAAGTGGGGGGGTGGTGACGTTCAGGATAGGTAGGGGGCCCACCTACCCATCCTCTCAGCCTCCAGCATTGCTCTCTGGAGGGTGGTGCCGGGACATGATGCGCAAAGTCACCAAGGGTAAGTGGCTGGAGCTGGGTGGGAGCCCCGGGCTGTCCCTAGACCTGCAGCCTTTCTGCTCTACCATGAGGGCAGACCGAGCCCAAGCTCAGGCCCCCAAGGACCCAGAACAACATTTTGGGGAAGAATTTGATATTTTCTATTTCCAAAAATGATTCAAAGTTGTCATGGTAGGGAAAAAAGTAGAACTTTATTGGATTTTCTCGCCTTTATTTTATGGTTTAGTGTGGGTTTTGCATATCAGGTGGGTGTCTGTGCTTTCTTCAGTGCCTGGGACTCCAGTTCCTGACTGGCCAGCCCCCCCCCCACCCCCCATATGCCTGCCCGCT